>NC_053494.1:2736214-2988714 GCF_905171775.1 Rana temporaria
CAGTCGGATCGATCCCAGATGCCGTCGTATCTTGTTTTGTAGATACAAAACAAAGATACGACGCAGAAATTTAAAATTACGCCGGCGTATCAATAGGTACGCCGGCGTAATCCTGCTGTGGATCTGCCCCCTCATCTGTAACTCAAAACATTCAACCTGTAGATTTTTTTTTTAACATTGCCTATGGAGATTTTTAAAGGGTAAAAGTTTGTTGCCATTCCGCGAGCGGGTGTGATTTTGAAGCGTGATGTGTTGGGTATCAATTTACTCGGCGTAACATCATCTTTTACAATATTTAAAAAAAAAATTGGCTAACTTTGCTGTTGTCTTATTTTCTAGTTCGAAAAAGTGTATTTTCCCCCCCAAAAAAGTGCGCTTGTATACTGCTGCGCAAATAAACGTGCAACAGAAAGTATTGCAATGACCGCCATTTTATTCTCTAGGGTGTTAGAAAAAAAAAAAACAATATATAATATTTGGGAGTTCTAAGTAGTTTTCTAGCAAAAAAGAATAAACATTTTTAACTTGTAAACACCAAGGCCCAGATTCACCAAGCACTTACGTCGACGTATAACAAGTTACGCCAACGTAAGTGCAAATATGCGCCGTCGTATCTGTGCGCCAGACCCACAAACTAAAATGCGCCTAAAAACAGGCTACACCCCGCCGACGTAGCTTGCACACGCCGGCGTAGGGTGGACGCATGGAGCTGCTCCCATTGATTAGCCATTCAAACATGCAAATGAGGGAAATACGGCGATTCACGAACCTGCGTGTGCCCGGTGCAGGCTACGTGAGGTGCGCGTAAGTTGTACGTCCGGCGTAAAGTTATTCCCCATAAATGAGGTGCAACCCAGCAACAGACATGCACAGGTCTGCACCAGGGAACACAAGCCGGCGTATTGTGCGTTGGACGTGTGTCTGGCTGGGCGTACGTTATGTTCACGCCGTACGCAGTTATCCGGCGTAGCTTAGGCAGTTGTGCCGGCGTGGTTGTGGGCATGCTGCTGTGCTTGCGTCCACGTCTCGGCGCATGCACAGTTCGTTATCCGTACCTGTCTGGCGCTCGGCCCATTATTTGCATAGGGTCACGCCTCATTTGCATGGGTTCACGCCCACTTCCACCTACGCCGACGTGCGCCTTCGAAAACCAACGCCACGCTGGCGCAGCATTGGGAGCACTGGCTTGCTGAATGCCATGCTTGCCTCTTTGCGCTGCGTTGGCGTAGCGTACAGTGTTTGCCCTACGGCGGCAGAATGTGCGCCCGCTCTCTGTGAATCTGGGCCCAGATCTCAGAAAGAGGGGTTAAGAGAGCAAAGTCTGGAATCGGATGTATGAGACGCTCCTATCCCGACCACACATAATAGGAGAAGTAGGGGGATGGGGGTTCTTTATTTTTCACTTCTGCTCCAGCGGCACCCATAATATCAGGAGCAATCCACCAGGAGCCAGCGATTCACAAATCCATCCAGAGAGTTCCGTGACTCCGAGGAACGTCTCCTGCAGCTTGGATGAAAGCCGAGCCCGAGGAACATTTGCCTGCAGCTGGAGCCTCGCTCCTCATCGCAATCATGCAAATCCTTCCATCGAATGTTCTCTGATCAGCGATTGACATGAAGAAGGTGAACAGCAAAATGATGGGTGAAGTAATATTGCAGAAAACAAATCATTGTTAAGGGAACGTGTTTACAAATTGTAAAAAGTTTTATTTTTTAGTAAATAAAATTTCAGCTATTCAATTAATAATAATAATAATAATAATAATAATAATAATAATAATAATAATAATAATACAAAATAATAATAAATAATAATATTAATAATACAAAAATACATAATAATAATAATAATAATAATAATAATAATAATAATAATAATAATAATAATAATAATAATAATAATAATAATATTAGGTTAAATAGGAAAACATGCTATTTCTTCCTCTTGTCAGGTTGTTTTAAATGACATCTTATATAAATCAAAGCTCAACCATCAGACATGCAGAGTAAATATAAAAGTAAAAATGTTACTTTGGGATTGATTTACTAAAGATAAACAGTCTGCGCACTGCAAGTGAGGAACATGCAAGGAGAAGCCCCCCTCACACCTGTATATATTTCAGTCCCACCCCCACCTGTATATATGCCAGCCCCCCTCACACCTGTATATATGACAGCCCCCTCCCACACACACACACATCTGTATATATGCCAGCCCCCCTCCCACACACACATCTGTATATATGCCAGCCCCCCTCCCACACACACATCTGTATATATGCCAGCCCCCCACCTGTATATATCACCCCATCTGTATATATACTAGCCCCCTCACACCTGTACATATGTCAGTCATTTGCAAAGAATATGCAAATGAGGATTTACGCCAATTCAGAAACGAACGACCGCCCGGCGCTTCTTTTTTATGTTGTTTGCTTTCGGCTTTTTCCGGCGTATAGTTATCCCTACTATATGATGGGTAGCTAATGTTAAGTGTGGCCGTCATTCCCGCACCGAGTTTTGAAATTTTACGTTGTTTGCGTAAGTCGTTCGCGAATACGGCTGGACGTAATTTACGCTCAAGTCGAAACCAATGACGTCCTTGCGACGTCATTTAGAGCAATGCACACTGGGATATGTACACAGACGGCGCATGCGTCGTTCGTAAAAAACGTCAATCACGTCAAGTCAACACACATTAACATAAAACACGCCCCCCTTCCACATTTGAATTAGACGGCCTTACGCCGCAACAGATACGTTACGCCGCCGTAACTAAGGGCGCAAGTTCTTTCTGAATAAAGAACTCGCGCCCAAAGTTAGAGCGGCGTAACGTATCTCAGATACGTTACGCCGGGCGGACAGATACGCCAATGTATCTGAATCCGGCACAAAGTCTGAAAAACAGGCTCGTCTTTAAAGCGGGAGTTCACCCATTTGTAAAAAAAAATAAATTCTCCCCTTAGCTTCCTGCTCGTTGTGTCTAGGGAATCGGCTATTTGTATTAAAATATGAGCAGTACTTACCCGTTTTCGAGCTGCATCTTCTTCCGTCGCTTCCGGGTATGGGTCTTCGGGAGCGGGCGTTCCTTCTTAATTGACAGTTTTCCGAAAGGCTTCCGACGGTCGCATCCATCGCGTCACTCGTAGCCGAAAGAAGCCGAACGTCGGTGCGGCTCTATACTGCGCCTGCGCACCGACGTTCGGCTTCTTTCGGAAAATCGTGACGCGATGGATGCGACCGTCGGAAGCCTCTCGGAAGACTGTCAATCAAGAAGGAACGCCCATTCCCGAAGCCCATACCCGGAAGCGACGGAGAAGATGCATCTCGTAAACGGGTAAGTACTGCACATATTTTAATATAAATAGCCGATTCCCCTAGTAATAACGAGCAGGAATCTAAGGGGGAAAAGTGCCCTCTAAGGGTGAACCCCCGCTTTAAGTGGTTAGGGATGTACACGTTAAAAAAAAAGGGGGGGAATGTTGGAAAGATCATTTAGGCGTTACAATTATAAACCGTTAGCGTGTAAAGAAGAGTTATCTAACCAAGGTTGCCATGTTTTTAGATGTTTATTCAAAATACAAGTCAATTTATCGTTGACCATAATCCAGTATAACTTTTGTATAACATATTTAAGCAGCCAAGATCATATAAGAAATTAAGGGCCAGATTCACGTAGGCCGGGCGCAGCGTAACGTAACTGGTTTACGTTACACCGCCGCAATTTTTCCAAGTTAGTGCCCGATCCACAAAGCACTTACCTGGAAATTTGCGGCGGTGTATCGTAAAAACGTCCGGCGCAAGGCGGGCCCAATCGAATGGGGCGAGTCCCATTTAAATTAGGCGCGCTCCCGCGCCGGACGTACTGCGCATGCTCCCGTCGCAAATTTCCCGACGTGCTTTGCGCGAAATTACGACGCACCGACGTTTTGTGAATCGCGACGGGTAAAAAAGACTTGCGCCGTGAAAAAAAAAATGTTTAAAAAAAATTCAAACGCGACGCGGGAAAGACGGGCATACTTTTACATGGTGTAGTAAGTTTACACTTTGTAAAAGGTGCCCTATCTTTGCGACGGCAAACTAACACTTGCGGCGACGTAATGACGGGAAAAAGTTTTGTGGATCGCCGTAACTGCTAATTTGCATACCCGACGCTGGTTTACGACGCAAACTCCCCCCAGCGGCGGCCGCGGTACTGCATCCTAAGATCCGGCAGTGTAAAACAATTACACCTGTCGGATCTTAGGGATATCTATGCGTAACTGGTTCTATGAATCAGCCGCATAGATGGAAACAGGGATATGACGGAGTATCAGGAGAAACGCCGTCGTATCTCATTTGTGAATCTGGCCCTAAGCGTTTGGTGTGTTTAGGTAAACTTAAATCACATTTTTGAAAAAAACAGAAAAAAAAGAGCAATGTTAGGGGACCCAATAATATCTATCTTGGTAACTTCATATATGAAGTCAAATATTTTTATCCCAAATTTACGTACCCTGGGACATCGCCACCAGATGTGAATCATAGAGACTTCTTGACCACAATTTCTAAAGCAATTAGAAGAGACTTGTCCATTCATTTTAGCCATTCTTAAAGAGACCAAATACCATCTCTTGTTCAATATTTTTATTGAGTTTTACAAGAAAAAACAAACAAAATATAATAAGCAACATATTATGAGATACATATATAATAAGTAGAAACATGTCTATATTTACGTAACTCTATACAACTCAAAACTAACAGGAGAGTAGAAAGAAAACTTCATGAATAACACATATAGCTGGATTCAGGTAGGGGCGCGCATCTTTGCGGTGGCGTAGCGTATCGTATTTTACACTACGCCGCCGTAAGTCAGAGAGGCAAGTACTGTATTCACAAAGGGCCAGATTCATAAAGATCCGCGGCGGCGTAACGTATCGTCTTTACGTTACACCGCCGCAAGTTTTCCTTGTAAGTGCTTGATTCACAAAGCACCTGAGTGTAAACTTACGGCGTAAAGACGTCCGGCGCAAGCCCGCCTAATTCAAATGGGGCGGGGACCATTTAAATTAGGCGCGTTCCCGCGCCGAACGTACTGCGCATGCTCCGTTTTGAAATTTCCCACCGTGCTTTGCGCGAAATGACGTCGCCCGACGTAATGTTTTAAATGGCGACGTGCGTAACGTACTTTCGTATTCCCGGACGACTTACGCAAAAAAAAAAAATTGAAATTTGACGCGGGAACGATGGCCATACTTTAACATGGCTCGTCTAAAGTTAAGCCATGAAAAAGCAGGCCTAACTTTGCAACGGGAAAAACCGACTAGCGACGACGTAACGAATGGGCGTACCTTCGTGGATCGCCGTAAAAGCTAATTTGCATACCCGACGCTGGAAAACGACGCAAACTCCATCCAGCGGCGGCCGAAGTATTGCATCTTAAGATCCGACGGTGTAAGTCAATTACACCTGTCGGATCTTAGGGCTATCTATGCGTAACTGATTCTATGAACCAGCCGCATAGATAGAAACAGAGATACGACGGCGTATCAGGAGATACGCCGTCATATCTCTTTTGTGAATCTGGCCCAAAGTACTTGCCTCCTAAGTTACGGCGGCGTAGAGTAAATAGGGCCGGCGTAAGCGCGCCTAATTCAAATTAGGATGAGGGGGCGTGTTTTATGTTAATGTGGTGTGACCTGACGTGATTGACGGTTTTTACGAACGGCGCATGCGCCGTCCGTGTACATATCCCAGTGTGCATTGCGCCAAAGTATGCCACAAGGACGTATTGGTTTCGACGTGAATGTAAATTACGTCCAGCCCTATTCACGGACGACTTACGCAAACAACGTAAAATTTTCACATTTCGACACGGGAACGACGGCCATACTTAACATTGACTAGGCCAGCTATTTGATGGAATAACTTTACGCCTGAAAATGCCTTACGTAAACGACGTATCTTTACTGCGACGGGCGCACGTACGTTCGTGAATAGGCGTATCCAGTTATTTGCATATTTTACGCCGAACTCAATGGAAGCGCCACCTAGCGGTCAGCCTAAATATTGCACCCTAAGATACGACGGCGCAGGCTGTCATATCTTAGATAGGTTTAAGTGTATCTCTGTTTGAGAATACACTTAAACTTAGGACGGTGCAGATTCCGAGTTAGGTCGGCGTATCTACTGATACGCCGGCCTAACTCTCTCTGAATCCACCTAATAGTTAGATAACTAATGTGACTACCCAAATATGGGTCAAACATTTTTGAGGGTAAAATTCTGTAGAGCATGCCTCCTGACCACTCATCCACCCCAAATGGGCTCAAACTGTGGACGAGTGGGGGCACGCTCAGTAAATGTGAGAGTAATTGAGGTAATTGAGTAGTAAACCATGTGTTATAGAAATAGGGGTATAACGCTCTCCTAACAAATTATACTCTTTATAGTGGAGCTTTTATAACTATCATACCACTGTCTTTGAACTGTGAAAACGGTAAATTGAAAATGAAAAAAAAAAAAAGTATTGATCAATCAAACCGTCTAAATATAATTCTTCAGTGGTAGGATATGCCTCATAAAAAAAGAGAGAAATACGTATCCCTATATTATAAATATCATATAGGGAAAAAGAGAAAAAAAAAAGAAAAAAAAAAATGAGATTAACTGACATGTCAGATTATAACATGCCAACCTAAAAAAAAAAAGAAAACTTAAAAGCAAAACATAAGTGACAGAGAGAGGGGAGAGGAAGGGGTAGGAGGAAGAATTTCCCGAGGTGATGGCCTGGCTCACGATTGAGAAAGACAAATATAGCCAGATTCAGGTACGGCGGTGCATCTTTCCGGCGGCGTAGCGTATCGTATTTACGCTACGCCGCCGTAAGTCAGAGAGGCAAGTGCTGTATTCACAAAGCACTTGCCTCCTAAGTTACGGCGGCGTAGCGTAAATGGGGCCGGCGTAAGCGCGCCTAATTCAAATGAGGATGAGGGGGCGTGTTTTATGTAAATGGGTGGTGACCCAACGTGATTGTGCCGTCAGTGTACATATCCCAGTGTGCATTGCTCCTAAGTATGCCGCAAGGACGTATTGGTTTCGACGTGAACGTAAATTACGTCCAGCCCCATTCACGGACGACTTACGCAAACGACATAAAATTTTCACATTTCGACGCGGGAACGACGGCCATACTTAACATTAGCTACGCCACCTAGGGGGCAGCTTTATCTTTACGCCGGCGTACCTCTTACGGAAAGGGTGCATCTTTACTGCGACGGGCGCACGTACATTCGTGAAGCGGCGTATCTTGTCATTTGCATATTCTACGCCAAACTCAACGGAAGCGCCACCTAGCGGCCAGCAGACAAATTGCACCCTAAGATATGACGGCGTAGGAGACTTATGCCGCTCGTATCTGAGCCTAATTTAAGGGTATCTGGTTTCCAGAATACGCTTAAATTTACGCCGACGTAGATTCAGAGTTACGATGGCGTATCTACTGATACGCCAGCGTAACCCTACCTGAATCTAGCTAATAATTAGCAACTAGTCTATGTAACCTAGTGTGGTAATAGCAAAGACTGGTCAAAATCGGTGGGGAGGTAGTGTTTAACCCATGGTTACCAAATCTTACGAAATGTATTTATTTTATTATCTTCTATGGCTGCCGTCTTAGCAAATATAAGTGCTCTGTTCATTCTGTGTTTAGCCCCCGCTAGAATTAGAGTTTGGGATTTCCATGCTTTGGCAATAGTTTGCTTAGCTGCTGTGGTAAGTTGGATGAGCAGTTGAAATTGTGTGTTGGTAAGTGTATCAGGCTTTAGGTTAAGAAGTGCTGTAGCGGGATCAGGGTGAATTGAGGTTTCTAAGGCTGTAGATGCCATTAAAAAAACATTCATCCAGAAATCCTGGGCTACTGGACATTGTCACCAAGCGTGGAAATGTGTCCAAATACCATCTCAATGGAGTTTTGTAATTCGATATAAAAGAGTATAAGAGAGAGATAGAAGAGTATAATATATATATTTTTTAATTATCACTTTCATTTAAGTGCTATTGTCCATCACTCAGTCTATTGTCTGTTCTGTTCCTTACAGTTGGTTAACATTTCTTGAAGATGACCGCACAAGAAAATTTCCTTCCAAGCGGCCCTCAGCCTGGGGTTAGCGAGAATGAGGAGAACAGACTGCACTGGAGTGAAAGCGTTTAGAACAAGGAGCAATAACCAAAATCTAGACTTCATTTGTTTGATGACCGTAAAATAGAAAATGATCATTGTGGTGTAAAATATTCCATAGACAAACAAGGACTCGGTCATCCGGCACACAACTCTCTCGTAGGACCTCCAACCCTCGCCGTCAGATGTTTGAACATTCTTCATTCTATTTCTGTGCTTCTTCAAGGTCAGAATGGTGGACAACATTGTGGTGAACATCAGGAAGAAAGGGATAATAGTATCAATAATTGATGCGTTGATAAATGTCGGGCCTGATTTAGAAAATATAGAGATCATAGATGGAGAATCATCGGTGGTATTACCAGAAAGTGTTCCAGAGAAAACGAAGTACAAGCTGCTTAGAAGACTGCTGACCAGAGACACCAATAAATCCCCCAATAACATCCACGGGATAACGGAGGTAATTCGCTTTTTCACCCAGGAAAGAAAGCCTGACTCAAAATTGGAAATTTTAATAAAATAGAAGAAGGCCAGACTGGCCGAAAGCCACACACATAAACTGACAGTGAAAAACAACAGATAGAAATAAATATAAGTGGTATTAACCTTGGAGAAGATTCCAAAGCTGCAGAAATAATCAAGCAAACCAACAGACATCACCATAGTCAGGCACACGTTGGAGACGGCCAAACAAAGCAAAATTCTGTAGCTGCCATTCAGTTTCTTTGTTTCGATAAAGTCACGACACACTACAAAGACAATAAACACGTACAATAGCGCGCCGATGCACAACTCCAGGACTAAGATGATAAAAAAAGGCAAGTAGTTTCCTGTGTAATCTCCAGGATTCATAGTGACACACTTAGATATTTTCCTTTTTTGCTTTATTAAATTTAGAGCCCAGATTGGATTTTTAATTATTCCCTTGAATTATGTTGAAGCCTTGTGGCCGTTCTTTCTTAGAGCTTTTACTGGCTGAGTCACAGAGAACTGTGATCCTTCCTGGATATTGTCAGACCAGCAGCTAAATATCTCTAAAACCTCCATGTAGTTGTATTCGGAGAACTGATCGGAGATATACTTGAGAAGCTTCTCTTCCTGGCCCAACTGGGGAAAATAAATTCTCCCGTCTGACGGTCAATTATTTGAATTCATGCAAAGTGCTAAAGCTCTAAAGTTATTTCTTCTAGTGCATGCAAAATAGAATGCAAACATTGTGCAAAAATGATTTAACTGCTTAAGATCTCAAAACCTTTAAATCTTGGAACAGCTCCTCAACCGGCAAGTGAAAATAAATGCTCCCGTGTAAAAGTCAATTATTTCAATTCATGCAAATTGTTAAAGTTCTAAAGTTACCTCTTCTAGAACAGAGGTCTCTTTCTAAACTTTCTAAACAAAGGGCCGGTTTACTGTCCTTCAGACTTCATGAGGGCCGGATCATGGCCAGTGGGAGTGGACATATTTCTGGCATCAGTAAGAGTAAACATCACCACATTTGGTATTAGGTTAGAGGAATAGTGCCCAATCGTTGGTATCATAAGGAGGAATAGTGCCCTATTATTAGTGTCAGTGGGAGAAAGGATGCTCCATTGTTGGTGTTAGATGGCAGAATATGTGTTGTTATGTGTTGTTTTTATTATGTATGTGCAATATAAAATTCAATAAAACATAAAGAAAAAAAAAGATGGCAGAATAGGATCTCGTATCAGTGGAAGGATTAGTGCCCCAGGGGCTGGATAAAGGCAGGCAAAGGGCCGCATCTGGCCCCCGGGCCACCGTTTGGAGACCCCTGTTCTAGAACATGCAAAATAGAATACAAACATTTTACAACAATAATTTAACCATTTAAGATTTTGTACCTCCCGGTTTTAGGACACCTGCCCATCCAACAGCTTAAAGCGGAGGTTCACCCAAAAAAAAAAAAATAACATTACATCTAGCATACTAAGCATACTAAGGACATTTACTTTCGGCAGGTCATTTTTTTTTCTCCGTACATACCTTTATATTCTGATTTTGTCCAGGGCTTCCGGGTTCCGATGACTGCGGGACTGGGCGTTCCTATCCTTCGGTTCGATGATTGACGGCTTGTGAAAAAGGTCCCCTGTCGCACAACGCGCGTCACCAGATTTTGGGAAATAGCCGAGCTGCGAGTCGGCACTATATGGCGCCTGCGCAGTCAGCTCTACACGGCGGGCGCAGGCGTCGTATAGTGCCGACTTGCAGCTCGGCTATTTCCGGAAATCTGGTGACGCGCGTTGTGCGACAGGGGACCTGGTTCAATCATCGAACCGAAGGATCGGAATGCCCAGTGCCACAGTCATCAGAATGCGGAAGCCCTGGATGAAATCAGAATATAAAGGTATGTACGGAGAAAAAAAAAATGACCTGCCGAAAGTAAATGTCCTTAGTATACTCACAATATAAGAAATTTGTTTTTAGGGTGAACCCCCGCTTTAAGGTTGTTTGCCATTTATTAGAAGTCATGCAAAGCCTTAAAACTCTAAAGTTATTTCTTCTAAAACACGCAAAATTGAAAACAAACAATGTGCAAAAATGATTTAACCGCTTAAAATCTCACACCTTCAAATCTCAGGACACCTCCCCCATCCAACAAGCTTTGTTTGACGGCCATTTATGAATTCTTGAAAAGCCTTGAAGCTCTAAAGTTACTTCTTCTAGAACAGTGGTTCTCAACCTGGGGGTCGGGACCCCCTCGGGGGTCGAATGATGATTTGCCAGGGGTCACCGAATTCTGGGCTGTTCATAAAGCCCCCACCGCTTTCCCAGCCTTTTTCGCTGCTGACCATTCAGTTCATGACATGGCTGGGAGGCAAAGACTAGAGGTCAGCTGGCTGGTGAGGAACATGAAGTAGGAGGGGCTGGAGACCCCATCTCCTGATTTTGGCATAGGTGTCACTACTACGAGACACCACAAAGTTGGAGACACAGTGAATAGCATTACCGGTGATTATAGTTGCCATTAAAAGTCCCCACTACAGTTCTCAGATCAGCAGATGACCTTGATCAAGAGCACCTAAGTTGGCCGATCAGAACTCCTCCCAGCATTGCCACTGATCTCAACTCCCCACTAGCACTGCCACTGATCTCAACTCCCCACTAGCACTGCCACTGATCTCAACTCCCCACTAGCACTGCCACTCATCCCATAGAAAATGTATGGAAGGGAGAGGACAAGAGGGGGAGAAACAAAGAAAAAGGGAGAGAAAGAATAAGAGAAAGAAGAAAAAGAGACGACTAGAGAGAGGGATGGGGGGGACAAGAAATTAGGACAGAGAGGGATGAAAGGGCAAGAAAAGAGAAGAGAAAGAGTGGTACCCCCTAAAATGTACCATAAGGGGTTTTAATACTGTACGAGTGGATGGGACTCGGGGAGCACTAAATGTCCATGGGTTAGGGGTGCAAATTACTTGTATCGCCTTGGGTGCTGACAACCCACACTACGAAAATAATTTTACTGTTAGGGGTCCCCACAACTTGGGACATTTTCTCAAGGGGTCACAGCACTAGAGAGGTTGAGAACCACTGTTCTAGAACATGAAGAATTGAAGGCAAACATTGAGCAAAAATAATTTAACCACTTAAAATCTTGGGCCAGATTCAGGTAGACTTACGACGGGCGTATCAGTAGATACGCCGTCATAAGTCCAAATCCGCGCCCTGTCGCAACTTTAAGCGTATGCTCAATCTGAGATACGCTTAAATGTTGCTAAGATACGGCCGGCGTAAGTCTCCTACGCCGTCGTATCTTAACTGCGTAACTTCGGCGGCGAAATCTTTGAGAATACCATACTCGCCTCTCAAAGTTACGGCGGCGTAGCGTATAGGAGATACGCTACGCCCGCCTAAAGGTATGTGAATGTAGACCCTTGTGTTTAAGGACACTTCTCGAGCCAACGGGTGAAAATAATATCCATTTCAAACTATTTCAGATCTCGTACCTGCGAACCCCTTATGGACCTGAATACGCGTTATATTTTCACTATGGGCTTTTTTATTTTATTTTTTTTTTACATTAACTTTGACATTATTATTTAAGATAAAGTAATGCATGCATTGTTTTGGGGGAATAAATAACCAAAATTTGGCAGAATTTTATTTTCTATGGAATTAATTTATAAATAAAAGAGCTTTTTTGCTGTTTTGACCAGTTTGTTAAAAAAAGTAGCTTGACTTTAAATAACAAAAAAAAATATATACATTTTATTCTATAATTTTTCCCTTTAAAATGACACAAAAATAATGTAAAATAGTACAATCCATAGCAAATTTTGCTAATTAAAAATATTTGTCATTATTTTTTTTTACTTTTGTATATTTAATTGTGTTATGCAAAACTAAAAAATAAATAATAAAATGAATGAAAAATACACTATATTACCAAAAGTATTGGGACACCTGCCTTTACACGCACATGAACTTTAATGGCATTCCAGTTACATAGTTACATTAGTTAGTCAGTTTGAAAAAAAAGACACAAATCCATCCAGTTTAACCATAAAACAAAAAACTAAAAACAATGGGGGTAATCCACAAAAGGGATACGCCGGCGTATCTACTGTTACGCCGTCGTATCCCTGTTTCTATCTATGGAACTGATCCACAGAATCAGTTTACCATAGATAGGCAGAAGATCCGACATGTGTAATAGAATTACTCTGTCGGATCTTAAGGATGCAATTCTAGGCCGGCCGCTAGGTGGCGAGGCCATTGCGATACACGAACGTTCCGACGGGCCCGTCGCGCTAGATCTACGTCGTTTACGTCGAGTTACGCAGCGTAAAAATAGGGTTGAGTCCTATTTGACTAAGCCCTATTAAGTATGGCCGTCATTCCCGCGTCGAAATTTTCAACTCTACGTCGTTTGCGTAAGACGTTCGTGAATGGCGCTGGACGCCATTTACGTTAACGTCTAAGCAAATGACGTCGGAGCGACGTCAGTTAGCGCAATGCACGTCGGGTAAGTTACCCGACGGAGCATGCGCAGTATGTCCGGCGCGGGAGCGCGCCTAATTTAAATGGGAATCGCCCATTTGTATTAGGAACGCCTTGCGCCGGACGGAGTTAAGTTACACCGCTGCAAATTTCCAGGTAAGTGCTTTGTGGATCGGCACCTAACTTGGGAGATTTGCGGCAGTGTAACTTAACTCTGAAAAGTTAAGTTGCGCTCGGCGACTGAGGATCAAGCCCAATATCATGCAATCCCATATACCCAATTCTATACCCACAGTTGATCCACAGGAAGGCGAAAAACCCCAGAAGAGCCTGATACAATTTGCTACAGCAGGGGAAAACATTCCTTCCTGATCCCCCGAGAGGCAATTCGATTTTCCCTGGATCAACTTTACCTATAAATGTCAGTTATATTCTGTACATTTAGGAACAAATCCATACCTTTCTTACAGCAATCTACTGAGCTGGTTAGAACCACCTCTGGAGGGAGTCTATTCCACATTTTCACAGCTCTTACTGTGGTGGAGCACTGTTGGCACCTTAGGCAGGGCCACTGATAAGGAAGTACAGCGAGTCCTCCTGTAGAGGGCCCGAGCCTCATCAGTCCAAAAGGGGGCCCAGACAACTGCAGGAGAGGAGAGCTGGCTGTTCTGCCCCCTGCACTGCTGCTAGCTTTCTCCCTCCATTCTACTTACTTGCCTACAGTCCCTTTGATAATCAAGCTGTCCCATACTGGCTTTGTTCTCGGGATGCATCCCAATTTTAGAGAGCAGCAGGGACAGCTGCACACTGTCTCTCTCTGCTTCTGACATGAAATCATTGCACTGCCGGGTCCTGAAACTCCCCCTCCCCTCCCCTTCTCTCCCCCTATGATTGGCAGTGTTATTAAGAAGAAAGATTGAGGAGGGAAGACGTTCTCTGCCGGTTCCTCCCTGAGTCCTGAGCTCTGCTCTCCTGACCTCCACTCCATGCTCTGTGTGCACTGTAGCTGCAGGGTTTGAATGTTGCAGTACTTCTGCTGGAAAGGGATAAGTGGGGAAGGAGGGAAGAAGCTCAGGAGTGGCCCGTCCATTAAGGGTGCCCGAGCACATCCCCTCTATTCTCACCACCCCTTTATGCAGTGGATAGATTCATACATATCATGAATCTATCCACAGCCACCGTGGCCACCCCCTATTTGTGTGTCCGACCCCTTGCAGAAGAGGCAAAGAGCATAGAAAGTTATCAACTTACAAGATTCCTGTTGGATCAGCAGGTATGTTTTGTACTTATCAAATGTAAAAAAAAAACACAAAAGGGAACAAACAAAAGAAGCTCATTGTATTGGGTTACATTCACTTTGACACGTAAAAATGCACACCAGTGACGGTCAGTTATTTGAATTCATGCAAAGCCTTAAAGCTCTAAAGTTACTTCCTCTAGACCAGTGGTTCTCAACCCTTCTACTGCCATGACCCCTTGATAAAATTTCCCAAGTTGTGGGGACCCCCAACAGTAAAATTATTTTCGGAGTGTGGGTTGTCAGCACCCAAGGCAAGTCATTTGCGCCCCTAACCCATGGACGTTTAGCACTCCCTGAGTCCCTTCCACTCGTACAATATTAAAACCCCTTATGGTACATTTTAGGATGTACCACTCTCTCTCTTTGTTCTCCTTTCTTACCTTTTTATCTCTTTCCATCCTAATCTCTTGTTTTTTTTCCCCCATCCCTCTCTCTAGCCATCTTTCTTATTCTTTCTCTCCCTTTTTCTTTGTTCATCCCCCTCTTTCCCTCTCCCTTCCATGTATTCTCTATCTGTATTGCTTCTACTCCTAGGTTGGGGGGGTAGGATGAGTGGCAGTTCTGGGGGGAGTTCTGATCAGCCAACTTAGGTGCTCTTGATCAAGGTCATCTGCTGATCTGAGAACTGTAGTGGGGACTTTTAATGGCAACTCTAATCACAGCCTGGTAGTGTTACTCACTGTGTCTCCAGCGATGTGGTGTCTCGCAGCAGTGACACCTATGCCAAAATCAGGAGATGGGGTCTCCTCCTCCCACTTCATGTTCATCACCAGTCAGCTGACCTATAGTTTCTCCCCCCAGCCATGCCTTGAACTGAATGGGTGGCTGCGAAGAGGCAGAGTGGGCCGCCGCGTGCTCAAGAAACAGCCCAGCTGGGCGACCACAGGCTCCAGGGACAGTCCTGCTGGGCGGCCGCGAAAAGGCTGAGGGAGCAGTGCGGACTTCAGGAACAGCCCAGGATTCGGTGACCCCTGGCAAATTGTAATTTGACCCCTGAGGGGGTCCCGACCCCCAGGTTGAGAACCACTGCTCTAGAACATGCAGAATGGAAAACAAACAGTGTGCAACAATGATTTAACCACATAGGATTTCACACCTTCAAATTTCGGGACGCCTCCCCAACCAACAGGTGAAAATAAATGTGAGTGGGGGGGCAAGTGGTAAAAAAAAAAAAACGGGGAACAAATAAGCTCATTGTATTGGGTTACATACACGTTGACATTTCTCGAAGGTGAAGACACAAGAACATGTCCTTCCAGGCGGCCTTCAGTCTGGGATTAGCAAGAACAAGGAGGACAGCCTGCACGGTGGGGAATAATGAGAAAAGAATTTGGGATAACCAGAATCCAGACTCCATCTGCGTGATGACGGTAAAATAGATAATGACCATCGGGAGGTAGTATATTCCGTAGAACAATAAGGAATGCGTCATGCGCCACACAACTTTGTCAAAGGACCTCAGACTTTCGTTGTTGGGGGTTTGCAAGTTCTTCTTCATCCGATAACTGTGCTTCATCAAGTACACAATCGAGTAGAAAGTAGTGGCAAACAGGGCCAAGAACGGACCAAAAGAATTGGCCATTACACCATAGATAACTGTTGTTCTTGATTGTGAAAATATAGAGACAATAGACACAGCACTTCCTGTGTTATTATGAGAGAGTGCCGGAGAGAAAATGAAGAACAAGCTGCTTAGGGCGCCACTGAACAAAGAAACCAATAAATCACCCAACAGCAACCATGGAACAACGGAGGAAATATTCTTCTTCACCCAGGAAAAAGATCCTGACCCAAAATTGGAAATTTTTATGAAGTAGAAGAAGCCCAGACTGGCTGATAGCCATGCACATGAACTGATGGTAAAAAGCAACAGATAGAGATAAAGATAAGCGGTGTGGATCATCGAGAAGATCCCAAGGCTGAAGAAATAGTCCAGCAAACTGACGACCGTCAGGAAACCATAGAACGTGTTGGAGATGCCCAAACAAAGCAAGATTTGGTCGCTGCTGCTCAATGTTTTTGTTTTGATGGAATCCCGACAAATCACGTATATCACAAACAGATACAGGAACATGCCAGCGCTGAGCTCCAGGAATAAAATAATGATATAAGGTAGGTGGTTTTGTGAGTAGCCTTCAGGATTCATGATTGTAATGTTGGCTTAGATTTCCTTTTGCCTTTTTATAATTCAGATCGTTGAATCGTTCTTGGAAATAAGCTCCAGATTGGATGTTTAAAAAATGTCATGCATTGCCTTGTAGCCAAGTAGTCGTCTGTTGTCAGAGCTCTGTCCGGGGGAGCTGCAGAGAGTTGTGAACCTGAATTTTGTGAGATACGTGATGAAGGTGTAACGGGAGAAGAGAGGATGGGAACACCGGAGAGACCTCGCATCCCAACCCATCAGGTGGTGTGATGTTCTTCTATTTAAATACATGCAAAGTGCCAAGATCTACAATGACTTCTGTTAAAACAATTCATTATAGAAAACAAACGTTATGGAAAATAATGATTACATTTCCCGTAAGGACTGCAAGATTTGTTTTCTGTGCGTGATCTGAGATATTAGCATGACAAATTTATGGAAAAGTTCTCATAAAAAAAGGAATATTCAAAGAAGTCTATAAAAAAAAAAAAAGTATTTCCTAGACTGATACGTCTTTTATAACTATACACCTTGTACTGTAATGATCGATTTTCAACAAGCAACAAATAATTAAACTTGTTTAAGAGCAAGGTTGATCTTTTTTTAGCAATTAAATTTAACTACTTTAGACTCGGGCCATAGTAAAAAGACGGCCTCCAGTTAGCTCTATAAATCCGGGGAGGCCGTCTTTTTACGTGGGAATTTCTGACAGACGTTTGAGAGTCGGTTCTCAATTTTTCTGATAACAAAAGTTCTTGTTCTTGTCATGGGTACCTATTTCAACACACACAAATCCTACGCATGCTCGTAATCAGTTAGACGCATGCTTGGAATCATTAATAATAATTTTTCTCAGCTCGTCGTAGTGTTGCACAGTACGTCACGCGTTCTTGACGTTTGGAATTTCCGACAAGATTTGTGTGTATGCAAAACAAGTTTGAGCCAACAATCCGTCGAAAAAAAATAATCCACGGTTTTGTTGTCGGAATGTCTGATCGTCTGTACGCGGCAGAACAGTGGTCATCAACCCCTGTCCTCAGGGTCCACTAACAGGCCAGGTTTTATGTATTACCTTGGGGGAGATGTAGACTAGAATACTGCAATCACTGAGCAGCAAAGGATATCACCTGTCATGTATTTCAGTTATCTTGCAGACCTGGCCTGTTCGTGGGCCCTGAGGACAGGAGGTGATGACCACTGCACTAGAACAGGGGTCTCCAAACTGCGGCCCGAGGGCCGGATGTGGCCCTTTGCTAGCCTTCATCCAGCCCTTGGCGCAGTATTGCTTCCAATGATATGAGGCACTATTCCTCCCAACGGCACCAACAATGGGGCACTATTTCTTAGACTAATAGCAATGATGGAGCTACCTACTGCTTACCAACACTGGGGCCATGTTTATTCTCACTGATGCTCAGCCCTGGGGCATTTTTATACCAGATCCGGCCCCCCTGAAGTCTGAAAGACCGTAAACTGGCCCTTTGCTTGAAAAGTATGGAGACCCCTGCACTAGAAGATTGGCCCTCTTTTTAAAATAATGTTTTATATAGTTTACTGAAAACTTCCTGTTGTTTTTGTCGTATACATAATAATGGGATGGTATCTCTGGAGTCTTTACTGAATAAAAGGTATCATTCAGTGAATACAGTCCAGAATTATGCTGTTTTTTATACAATTTGAACCAGATTTAAAAACAATGTCTGTGCAATCTTTTCATCAGCAATGTTTGGGGTCCTTCTGATAAGGAAAAACAACTCACATAAAGGTTTTGAAAGTTTATTTATGATAAAAGTTACAAAGTAAAAACCAAAATGTAAAAACTAGAAAACTAGAAACCATAATGCTAATGAAGGTCATCTGATATTACCAACAACTTGGTATTTTCATCAAAATGGGAGTCTTTAAGGCCTATTTCACATGACCACTGCGATTAGGTCCACCTGTCCATTTTTCAGGTGGACCTGATTGGACAATCCATTCACAACTCTGGAACAACGAGTGTACATGGACTTGTGTCTGTCTGCACCCACCTATCTCCGATCCGATCGGGTCCACCAAAAACCAACAAACAAAGGGGTTCTCTCCTAATCTAGGCAGGTTGGGTCAAAAGACAGTCAGGTGTAAACGGACAGTGGAGTCCATTTAAATCCAGCCTCCAATAGATCCTAGATTGCTCTGTCCATGTCTACTCTGAAGAAACTGGGCAGACATGGACCTGTCACCTGCCTGGTCTGCACTGATCAGCAGGGGATTAGCGGACAGATCCCCTGCTGATCAAAATAGAGTTTTCCTCAAAGGGGCCTAAAGTCTCTACTAGGTATAAACATTTTACCCATTAACTCATTCACTTAAGAATTTGCATAGGCAACACATAAAACAATTCAAAGAGATATAAATTTCTGTTATTTTGGAACGTCTGATCAGCCTGACCACAAACCGGGCTCTGAAATGCCTTACTGAAAATATAGGAAGATGAACTGTTTTTACACCCTGCACAACAAGACTTTCCAAGAACAGGGACAGAAAATTGTTATCAGGGGTGGACTGACCATTCAGGCTCTCGGGCCCAGCCCGAGGGCCCCATGTCACAATGGGGCCGCATCAGGGTTGCCAGCCTCAGTAAAACCAGGGACAGTATGTAAAAAGTTGTGTTTTTTTTAAAAAAATCCCAAGATTATGGCTGCCCCACCACTCCAGTACCTTTTCAGTGTGTCTACTGTTTACTGTGTGTGTATATTGTGTGTCTGTATACTTTGTATGTATACTGTATGTGTGTGTATACTGTGTGGCCCCCATAATCTATTGCCTGGGGGTCCCATAATCTTCTATTGCCTGGGGATCCCATAATCTCCTATTGCCCCGGGACCCCATGAGTTGTCAGTCCGCCCCTGATTGTTATACAATAGTTTTCTAAAAATGTATTCTAGCAAGTCAACTAATAGTATATAATGAACCTAACATTACCATATACACACCTAATATTGTCATTTAATCGTCGGCAAAACATATAATAATAATTTTTATTTATCACTTCCATTAATCTGCTAGTGTCCATCACTCAGTCCATTTTCAGCTTTGTTGATTCCGGGGGGTTACAATATCTTGAAGATGGCCACAGAAGAAAATTCCCTTCCAATTAGCCCTCAGCTTGGGGTTAGCAAGAATGAGGAGGACAGACTGTATTGGGATGAAGGTGTTTTCATCAAGAAGCAAAAACAAAAATCCAGACTGCATCTTTTTGATGACTGAAAAATAGAAGATGATCATCAAAGTGTAAAATATTCCATAGACAAACAAGGACTCTGTCATCCGGCACACAACTTTCTCGTAGGACCTCCAACCCTCGCGGTCAGAAGTTTGAACATCCTTCATTGTACTTCTGTGCTTCTTCAAGGTCAGAACGGTGGACAATGTTGCGGTGAACATCACGGAGAAAGGGAGGATAGTATTAATAATTGATGCGTTGATAATTGTCGGGCCTGATTCAGAAAGTATAGAGATCATAGATGGAGAATCCTCGGTGGTATTACCAGAAAGTGTTCCAGAGAAAACAAAGTACAAGCTGCTTAGAAGACTGTTGACCAGAGACACCAATAAATCCCCCAATAACATCCATGGGATAACGGAGGTAATATGCTTTTTCACCCAGGAAAGAAAGCCTGACTCAAAATTGGAAATTTTTATGAAATAGAAGAAGGCCAGACTGGCCGTAAACCACACACATAAACTGGTAGTAAAAAGCAACAAATAGAAATAAATATAAGCTGCATTAACGTTGGAGAAGATTCTAAAGCTGCAGAAATAATCAAGCAAACCAGCAGACATCACCATACTAAAGCTCACATTGGAGACGGCCAAACTAAGCAAAATCTTGTAGCTGCCGCTTAATTTCTTTGCCTTGATAAAATCGCGATACACGGCGAATACAATAAACACGTTCAATAGCGCGCCGATGCTCATCTCCAGGACTAAGATGATAAAAATAGGCAAGTGGTTTTGTATGTGATCTCCAGGATTCATAATTTCCTTTTAGCTTTTGTAAAATTTAGAGTCCAGATTGGATTTGTAACTATTTCCTTAAATGATGTTGAAGCCTTGTGGCCGTTCCTTTGTCAGAGCTTCGTCTGGCGGAGTCACGGAGAACTGTGATCCTGGATATTGTCAGACCAGCATCTAAATATCTCTAAAACATCCATGTAGTTGTATTCGGAGAACTGATGGGAGATATACTTGAGAAGCTTCGCTTCCTGGCCCAACTGGTGAAAATAAATTCTCCCGTCTGACGATCAATTATTTGAATTCATGCAAAGTGCTAAAGCTCTAAAGTTACTTCTTATGGTGCATGCAAAATAGAATACAAACATTATATAATGTGGTATTTAACCACTTAAGCTCATCACTTCCTGATTCAACAGGTGAAAATAAATCCTCCCGTCTGATTGACGATTATTAGAACTCATGCAAAGCATCAAAGCTCTAAAGTTACTTCTTCTAAAACATGCAAAGTATAAAACAAACACTGTGCAAAAATTGATTTAACCACTTAATCTAATGTTAATTTTTTTAACATTAGATTGGGCCTAATTACGGGAAGCAGAATCGGGTGTTTTGTTTAAAATCAATGCAGTACTTACCGTTTTAGAGATAGATGTTCTCCGCCGCTTCCGGGTATGGTCTTCGGGACTGGGAGTTCCTATTTGATTCACAGCCTTCCGACGGTCGCATACAGCGCGTCACGAGTTGCCAAACGTCGGTGCGGCTCTATACGGCACCTGCGCACCGACGTTCGGCTACTTTCGGAAACTGGTGATGCACTGTATGCGACGGTCGGAAGGTTGTCAATCAAATAGGAATGCCCAGTTCCGCAGCCCATACCCGGAAGCGGCGGAGAACATCTATCTCTAAAACGGTAAGTACTGCATTGATTTTAAACAAAACACCCGATTCTGCTTCCCGTAATTAGGCCCAATCTACTGTTAAAAATTGATTTTTTGGGTGAACCTCCACTTTAAGATCTTGTACCTCCCGATCTCAGGAGACCTCCCCACCCAACAGCTCATGCAAAGTTTTTTCTACCATGTAGTCCAAACCAATCAATAAACGCTTATTGTGTATTTTACCAAAATCGTGTAGAAGAATACATATCAGCCTAAACTAATGAATAACTTTTTTTTGGGATATTTATTATAGCAAAAAGTAAAAAATATTGTTGTTTTTTTTTTAATTGTCTTTCTTTTTGTTTATAGCGTAAAAATAAAAGCATCAGAGGTGATCAAATACCACCAAAAGAAAGCTCTATTTGTGGGAAAAAAAGAACACCAATTTTGTTTGGGTTCAACGTCGCAATTATCAATTAAGGGGACGCAGTGCCGTATTGCAAAACAATTGCCTGGTCATTAAGAGGGCAAATCCTTCCAGGGCTGAAGTGGTTAAAAACCCAAAAGGGAGCAAATAGAAGAAGCTCATTGTATTGGGTTACATACACGTTGACATTTTTCGAAGGTGAAGACACGAGAACATGTCCTTCCAGGCGGCCTTCAGTCTGGGATTAGCAAGCACAAGGAGGACAGCCTGCACAATGGGGAATAACGAAATAAGAAGATATGATAACCAGAATCCAGACTCCATCTTTGTGATGATGGTAAAAAAGAAAATGACCATCACAATGTAGTAGATTCCGTAGAACAGCAAGAAATTCATCATGCGCCACACAACTTTGTTAAAGGATCTCAGATTTTCATTGCTGGGTGTTTGCACACCCTTCTTCATCCTATAGCTGTGCTTCATCAAGGACACAACCGAGTACAAAGTAGTGATGAACAGGACCAAGAAAGGGCCAACAGAATTGGCCATTGCACTGTAGATAAATGTTGTTCTTGATTGTGAAAATATAGAGACAATAGACACAAAACTTCCTGTGTTATTATGAGAGAGTGCCGGAGAGAAAATGAAGAACAAGCTGCTTAGGGCGCTGTTGAACAGAGAAACCAATAAATCACCCAACAGCAACCATGGAAAAACGGAGGAAATATTGTTCTTCATCCAGGAAAAAAATCCTGACTCAAAATTGGAAATTTTTATGAAGTAGAAGAAGCCCAGACTGGCTGATAGCCATCCACATGAACTCATGGTAAAAAGCAACAGATAGAGATAAAGATAAGTGGTGTGGATCATCGAGAAGATCCCAAGGCTGCAGAAATAGTCCAGCAAACCGACCAACATCAGGAATACATAGAACATGTTGGAGATGCCCAAACAAAGCAAGATTTTGTCACTGCTGCTCAGTGCTTTTGTTTTGATGGAATCCCGATAAATCACGTATATCACAAACAGATACATGAACACGCCAGTGCTGAGCTCCAGAATTATAATACTGATATAAGGTAAGTCGTTTTGAGAGTAACCTTCAGGATTCATAGTTGTAATGTTGGATACGTTTCCTTTTGGCTTTTTATAATTCAGATCATAAAAAATCTGGAATCTGCTCCAGATTAGATGTTTAAAAAAGTCCTTGCATTATCCAGAAGCCAAGTAGTCGTCTGTTGTCAGAGCTCTGTCCGGGGGGAGCTGCAGAGAGTTGTGAACCTGAATGTTGTCAGATACGTGATGAAGGTGTAACGGGAGAAGAGAGGATGGGAACACCGGAGAGACCTCACGTCCCAACCTATCAGGTGGTGTGATCTTCCTTCATTTAAATTCATGCAAAGTGCCAAGATCTAAAATTACTTCTGCTAGAAAGATTGATTATAGAAAACAAACATTATGGAAAATAACGATTACATTTCCCGTAAGGACTGGAAGATTTGTTTTCTGTGCGTGATCTGAGATCTTAGCATGACAAATTTATGGAAAAGGTCTGAATAGTAATTGTCATAAAAAAGGAATATTCAAAGAAGTCAATAAAGAAAAAAAAAATTGGAGGCATTTCCTGAGTGTGAGTGAATAACTTGTACGGCGCAAACAAATGCGAACTAAATCGCCTCAAGGCGCTTGTATCCAGAGTCGTCCTTGTTCTTCAGAAGAGATGGGTCTTCGTGTTTTTTCCTGGAGGCGCGACGGTTATCTTCCAAGCGAATGATGGTTGGTAGCGCGTTCCACAGCCGTAGGCCCTGGACTGCAAATCTTCGTTCTCCTTTCGATTTGTAGCAGGTCTTGGGGATGCAGAGCAGGTTTTGATTCGTCGACCTTTGGGCCTGCCGAGGGTTGTAGTGTCGTATTTTCTCATATAGGTATTGTGGGGCTTTTCTTTGTGTGCATTTGTAAGTGAGGCAGAGGGTCTTGAATGTCACCCGATCCTTTACGGTTAGCCAATGGAGGGACTTCAGGGACGGGGTGATGGAATCCCAAGTTTTTTTTGTCCCGTTATCAGTCTGGCTGCTGTGTTCTGGGTGACCTGTAGACGTGAGGGCTGGTATTTGGGAAGTCCTAAGTAGAGGGAGCGTAATCCAGTCGAGCATTGATAATTGTTCCGACTACTACAGCTGTGTCCTTATCTGGGATAAAGGGGACGATTTCCTAGATGATTTCCTAGACTGATACATATTTTGTAACTATACAATTTGTACTGTAATGATTGATTTTCAACAATCAACAAGGAAGCAAGGTAGACCTTTTTTTTGCAATTAAATTTAAAGCCTATCACCAAGAATTAAAAAAAAATCACTCTTGTGGGACCTCTTGCACTGCAAGGGTTAAATGCTAGGGATGTACAGTGCAGATTCCATCACTTACCCTATGCCCTGCTACGGCAGGTCCCAACACCTTCCTCCACTGACCAAAGCTCTGATCTGTTGGTGGAGTTTCTCTATCATCACGAACAATGCAAGGACATTAACCCTTAAAGTGGAGTTGCACCCAAAAAATTGATTTTCTGCTTTTCCGGTTCCCCCCCCCCCCCTCCGGTGTCACATTTGGAACCTTTAAGGGGTGAGGGGGGAGCAGATACCTGTCTAATACAGGTATTCTGCTCCCACTTCTGGGACCAGATACCCGAGCCATCCGCGGGTATTACGCCCCTTCCGGCGCCTTCTCCGTCCCCCCCGCTGAGTTATGGGAGACACACAGGTCCCAGAAGACAGAAGGGACCAGTGGGAACACGCAGCGTGAGACGCGCATGTGCAGTAAGGAACCAGGAAGAAAAGCCGAAAGGTTCCCTTACCGAAATGGCGGTGGCAGCACCTGAGAACCAAGCGATAGATCGACTTTGGTTGCCGACATAGCGGGCGTGTTGGACAGGTAAGTGTCCTTATTTTAAAAGTGAGCAGCTGCAGTATTTGGATTTGGATTTGAAGACTGGAGATTTGGAGACTGGAGTGCAACCGGAGCTGGTGGCAGCTTACAGAGCAGGCTGCAGGGGATCTTTCGCAGCATTGGATGGACCATGCTGGAGCCAAGAGTAAGGTGAGTATTTACTCCAGTTGTCCTCAACTCCTGTCCTCAGGACACACTAACAGGCCAGGTGATATAATTTGCTGCTCAGTGATTGCAGAATTCTAGTCTGCATCTCCACCAAGCTAATTTCCATGTACCCCCTAGACATAACCAGCTTTTATTTGTCTTAATTTTTTTTATTTTACTTAGGTTTGCGTGAATGGACTTTAGGATCTTTACACCAACAGGAATATTACATTGCAATGACAATCATTTTTGTTGGGTGACCCCCTGACCTCAGATTTAACCTCTTGGCGTTGAGCACACGCAAATACGTGGCCTTCACGTATTTAAAGCTGCAATAGTGCCGAGGCGCTGTGCCGAGAGTGCACGGCTTGTGCGCTCCCAGCGGCTCTCAAAAAGTTCCCAGTCGCCATTTGCGATCGCAACTTTTTCAATCATGTGACAGCCAATCACAGCAGTTACATGGTCATAAGCCCCGCCCTGCCTCTAAACATCGGCAACCCCTTAAAGGTCCGGCTGCACCCGCGTGCCAAGGGGTTAAAGACAAAAGCCCATGTGCCCATGGCAGAGTCCCACCATCATTACAGCTCATCCAGGTGACTCTATCCTTATATAATGTATATTTATTCAACTAGTTTTAGTTGCTAAATCTAATGCACAGGGGTCTCCAGACTTTTTAAGCAAAGTTCATTGTCCTACAGACTTGAGGAGGGCTGGATTGTGGCCAGCAGGGGCAGAACATTTTATGAGCCCGGTATGAGCAAGAACAAATATGGCCTTAGGGTTGGTGGTCAATAGGAGTAGGAGTAGTGTCCCTATTAGTAAGAGGAATAGTCTCCCATCATTGGTATCGGTGGGAGGAATAGTTCCCCATTTTTGGTGTCAGTGGGAGGAATAGTGCCTCATATCAGTAGGAGGAATACTGACCCAAGGGCCGGATAAAGGCTAACAAAGGGCCACATCTGGCCACAGTTTGGAGACCTCTACACTAGAAGCTTTTTTTAAATTATTTTTATTTATAGTTTACTAAAAACTTTAAGTTATTCTTGTTGTATGCATAATAATAATGGGATGGTACCTGTGGAGACTTCTACAATTTTGTGATATTAATTGTCTGGGTTCACAACAAACAGTTATTGGTGTTGTGTAAATATATAAAATATATTTGGTGGTATTAAAGAGGTTAGATTCAGTGAATATACAGTATATACTCCAGTATAAGCCGACCCGAATAGAAGCCAAGGCACCTAATTTTACCACAAAAAAATGGGAAAACGCATTGACTCAAGGATAAGCCTAGGGTGTCCATCTGCATGCCTCACTGTACCTCATTTTTCCTCACTGTGTCCATGTGCATGCCTCACTGTGTCCATGCCTCACTGTGTCCATGCCTCACTGTGTCCTTGCCTCACTGTGCCCATGCCTCACTGTATCCATGCATCACTGTGTCAATGCCTCACTGTGCCCATGCCTCACTGTGCCCATGCCTCACTATGCCCATGCCTCACTGTGTCCATGACTAGACTGACGTTTAACATAGTAGTCTATTGAAGGGGTGCCCGGCTTTGAAAAATCTGTGCTACCCATTTATAGGTCTCCCAGACAACAAACTTTGCACACTTGTAGAGGAGAAATGGGGCTACATGTTTACCGGTACCGGGTCCCCAAAGTCACCAGAGAAATGACCATTTAAGATGGGAGTCTATGGAAGGGGTGCCCGGCTTTGAAAAATCGGTGCTCCCCTTTTGTAGGTCCGCCGGACAACAAACTTTGCACACCTGTAAAGGAAGAGTGGGGCTATATGTGTGCCAAGTTTCGGGTCCAGGGAATCTATGACCAGCCGGTACTGGGTCCCCAAAATCACCATAGAATTTACCGTTTAACATGGGAGTCTGTGGGAGGGGTGCCCGGCTTTGAAAAATCGGTGCTCCCCTTCTGTAGGTCAGTCGGACAACAAACTTTGCACACTTGTAGAAGAAGAGTGGGGCTACATGTGTGCCAAGTTTGGGGTCCTGGAGACCTACGGCCGGCCAGTACCAGATGCCCAAATTCCTGGAGATCAGGTGCAAAAAGGTGACTCGAGTATAAGCCGAGGGGGGCATTTTCAGTACAAAAAAATGTGCTGAAAAACTCGGCTTATACTCGAGTATATAAGGTAGTCCAAAATTAAGCTGTTTTCCAACCAATTTGAACCAGAGTTTAACCACTTAAGGACCAGCAGACGCAGTTGTACTGTGGCAGGTTGGCTTCCCTGTGCGAACCAGCGTCATTGTATGTTGGCTTGTACAGGTGCCTTTGCAGGCGCTCTCTCGCACAGTGCGGGAGTGTGTCAGTGGGTCGGGCAGAATCGATGTCCGCCGATGACCCGCGATCACCTAGTACAGAGGCAGAATGGAGATCTATCTTTGTAAACAGGGCGGTTCCCCGTTCTGACAGGAGATATGACAGAGATCTACTGCTCCCAGTCCTTGGGAATAGTGATCTCTGTCATGTCCCAGGCATCCCATCCCCCCTACTGTTAGAACACAACTAGGGAACACAGTTAACCCCTTGATCGCCTCCCTGCCAGTGTCATGTTTACATTAATCAGTGCATTTTTATAGCACTGATCAATATGATAATATCACTTGCCCCCAAAAAGTGTCATTTGGGGTCAGATTTGTCCGCCGCTATGTCGCAGTCCCGTTACAAATCGCAGAGTAAAAACGATAAAAAAATAAGAGTCTCTAAATCTATCCCGTAGTTGTAGACGCAATAACTTTTGCGCAAACCAATCTGTAGTGATCATGTATAGTGTCCAACACAGAACCATAAGATCCAATGTACTGAAGTCAGAGAGTAAATTAGGTTGTTCCGCAAGAACTCACACCAGGTTCTCCAGAGAACGCATTTAATGGATCTTCCAATAACATACAAAGTCCACAGATGATACAAGAATCCAACAAAGTAATGTAGTGTCAAAGTCTCATCTTAGAGAATACATGTTCTGAACCCTTCTAGATCTGTGCCTTCACATGTTCATGCAGAGAATACATGGGGGTTTCTTCTCTAACTGATAACCAGAAATTCCCAACATTATATATTGTTTCTTTTGAATAGCTGACCAATTTGATTGGTTGTCTCTTAATTGAAAGACAGCAGGACATATTTACCTGCCACTCTTAAAAGACAGGATGTGACTTCAGCCGAAGTCACTAATTAGTATGCATCCTTGCATACTAATAAGCCCCCCTCTAATAAGTAATTAGATTGCATGAGATCTGAATAGTGGTTTGATATGTAAAAACGGCTCCATCCTGTTTCTGCCTTTTTTGACAAATAGACAAACCTCTTACAGGCCTGATGTGTAAACTAGACTTATCATTTAATTTAATTAAACTGGTTGAGTAATGTTTTGAGACTCTTCCTGTCTCTTTGAATCACAGGTTTGAAATCCGGCCTGTATATGTTAGACTCATATAATATAGATATATATATATATATATATACATATATATATATATATATATATATATATATATATATATATATATATATATATATAAATATACACATACATATCCATATATTACAACATATACTACTACATATTCCCCCACTTGGATCGGTTCTAACTACTAGAACTGATCCATAAATCAAGCATTATGGTTTGAGGTACTGGATGCTTTACAATGGCTCATATGAAATATTAAGTTGAGACTGGTTACATCTCCCTTCACCAACCTCTAAAATATCCCCATGAAACAGTTATTAGATAATATAACTTTAGACCATGACTGGAAAAGGATTCAGTAAACATTCGTGGCCAGTATAGCTGTTAGGCCTTATTTCAAAGATTGCTCCTTGTTTTGTAAATCACATCACGATCTTGAATATTGTGCAAAAACAAGCTGATGTCACCGTCCATTCTGACTTCACATCTCTCACCATCTCACTGAAAGTAAAGCTTGGTATGTTTTGGGAGGTCCAATCCACATAAGTCCAGGATTCTCTCATCTCCAGGCTCAAAGTTTTCATTTTTAAAGATGCTTTTACACAAACACCAGCAATTCCTGAAATTCTTCCATCTTCCATCTTTGTAGTAAGAAGAACTATTAATGTATCAGCAGTCCCTTTCAAGGTCAAAAAGGTTTGGATCCGGACCGGCAGTAACAATTCTGTGCTGCAAACTATTTTCTTGCACTTGACACCTTCAATCATTCAAACCTTCAATATTCTGAATTTGTTGATTGCCAGCAGCAATTTGCTTCCGTAACGTGCTGTAGGCTGAACCCTTGTTGCCTTTAATAGAGCTGTTTTGTATCATTCAGTCCATAATTCCACAGAATGGTATGCCAACATATATATATATATATATATATTCCCCCATGCGACGGTATAGATATTATCAGCTTGACATCAGTGTTTATCAGATCTTCTGTGCAGACAAATAAGCAGTGGAAATTCTTGCCAGTATTTTTTATGAAGAGTAGAAAGGTCTCTTTCATCCATATGTGTCATAGCCTTCAGCATATTATAAATAACTGATTCAACAATGTTTCAAATCATGATTAGAGTGATGAATTTCACTCACCCCTCTTATAAATTTAGGAAAACCACCCAACCTACTATAATGTATGCTATGCCCAGCCAATTGTGCAACATCACCTCAGATGTAAATATATTGATATCAATATGCATTATGTCATATGTACAGATGTTATAACATTATTCTAGATTTAAATGCTTCGCTCTGGTTTTAAGATTAAGTTCAAGAAATAAAACATAATAAAAAAAGCAAAATATATCGGGGAAAGGGAGAAAATGAAAAAATAGGGCGTTGGGTAAGTCCATTGAAAATAAAATAAAAAAATGAAGAGAAAAAAAAAAATTTGGAATGTTCAAAAAAAAAGTCCATTGCTTGATGAAAATTGAGAGAGTGTCCATGAATTCTTTATAATTTCTTGTATAGTGACATTGTCCATTCAGTGTCTCTCCCCCACTAGTCAACAATTACTCCTGCTTTTTACATGCAAATGCATATCTCCAGCAACGTACCTGAAAGACAAAAAACTCTCAGACAAAATCTCATTAGCAAGGACCTTAAACAAAGAACTATTTACATGTTTACACTTTAAAGCTAATTCACCCCCACTGCTATAGAAGTGTCATTTTCATTCAAAAACAGATCTGTACCATTCAACTGTTCTAATAGTGTGTAATATTCTATTTTCATCTTATCATACTCAATCTTCAGGTGGTCATATTTCTGTTTTAACTGAGGAAATGGTATCCAGGTCCTTTTCTTATTATTATTTTGGCCAGCTCTGTTTTTCATGTTAATATAGCCTATGTTTGACCCCGAGTTTCCCCTTTTGATGTGATCATTAAATATTATCTTCTGATCTTTCTGTTCAGTGTTTGTCCTAAACAATGTGGCTACATCAATTCTGACAGCCTGCTCATTTGACCTTCTCCATAAATGATCTGCTCTCAATAATATGTCTTTTAAATCGTGAGGATTCGGGGTAACCAATAAAATATCTTGTTTGATATCTTCATGCAAAGCATCTAGAAACATACTGATGTGTATCGAGCCTCCCCGCTCAAATGCAAGATTATTACCAACCAACAATTCCATAACCGTATATATCCTGTGCGACAATTCATAGGGAGATTCACCCTGCATTTGGTGGACCTTCCCATGAATCGTAACATCGGAACGCACTCCGTACAGAACACATAATAATTCCAGTAATATGTCCCTTGTCCTCAGAGGCTGAAGACAGATCTGTTTGATTCTCATCCAAAGACTATTCCCTATAGAATGTTGCAAAACTCTTTCTAAGTCAGATGGGTTGAGATTGTACAAATCTATGACATTCTGCAAGTCACAAAACCATTTTAAAAATCTGTTTATATCATGGCAGGGAACCATTCCTATTTCTTTAAAAATTGCATCCAGTTCTTTTGGTTTCAAATGCTTCATTACAAGCTGAACTTCACTTGTATTATTATTGTTATAAACCGTGGTGGTCACAGTGGGTGCGGCTGGCAATGAATTATCAGATTTAATATGAGGTTCTGTTTCATTGGATAGAAAGTTTGTATTTTGCTGCAGATTGCTTAATCCAAGATTTGATGCACATCTGCATTCCTGAGATCTCTTCTCCAATTCCATAATTCTTAATTTTAATCTCTCATTTTCCTCTGATAATTCATCACAACGTTTAGATTTCTCAAGCAAACCTCCACCAATAGTAACTGCATGCAATTTTAAATTTACTGTCCCAGTTTCTGATTGGTTTTGTAACCTCTGACACATTTTATGGCTATTATCAACTGCACTCTGTAACTGCGCAATTTCCTCAACTTTATCATTCAAAGAACTTTCCATTTTTAAACAGCAAGATAACAAGCCCTGCACAATACAACCTTTTCTTTTACTTTCTGAAATGTTGCTATCAAAAACACTTTCCTCTAAAAATTCCTTCATCATAGTCCACGTCTGCTTACATTTTTCTGGCATTTCATAAGGACCGCCATGACGCTTAATACATTTTAATACCCATCTGTTAACTTTATCAGAACTGACACTAGCTTCACACTGAGTAAGCATTTTGACTAAAGTACTAATAATTTAAGATAAAGGAAATATTTTACTCACCGCATTTGAAGCTTCACCTTGCCAGTTCCCGTCTTCTAGTACACGGCAGTCCCTTCTTTCTTCAGTTTCCAGTCTCCAGAGAATAATTCTGGGGTTCCAAACTTGTATAGTCTTGTATATCAGACTCTCTTATGTCACAACCAGACATTAGAGGTCACAGCACAGCTCTTGGGTCTCCATCAGACTTCTGTCCAACTCACAGGATTTTTCATCATCACCGACTTCTGTTACTAAGTCCTGAAAATGTGCTTCTGGTCTCTTGAACGGCACCAATGTAGTAATCTATGTATAGTGTCCAACACAGAACCATAAGATCCAATGTACTGAAGTCAGAGAGTAAATTAGGTTGTTCCGCAACAACTCACACCAGGTTCTCCAGAGAACGCATTTAATGGATCTTCCAATAACATACAAAGTCCACAGATGATACAAGAATCCAACAAAGTAATGTAGTGTCAAAGTCTCATCTTAGAGAATACATGTTCTGAACCCTTCTAGATCTGTGCCTTCACATGTTCATGCAGAGAATACATGGGGGTTTCTTCTCTAACTGATAACCAGAAATTCCCAACATTATATATTGTTTCTTTTGAATAGCTGACCAATTTGATTGGTTGTCTCTTAATTGAAAGACAGCAGGACATATTTACCTGCCACTCTTAAAAGACAGGATGTGACTTCAGCCGAAGTCACTAATTAGTATGCATCCTTGCATACTAATAAGCCCCCCTCTAATAAGTAATTAGATTGCATGAGATCTGAATAGTGGTTTGATATGTAAAAACGGCTCCATCCTGTTTCTGCCTTTTTTGACAAATAGACAAACCTCTTACAGGCCTGATGTGTAAACTAGACTTATCATTTAATTTAATTAAACTGGTTGAGTAATGTTTTGAGACTCTTCCTGTCTCTTTGAATCACAGGTTTGAAATCCGGCCTGTATATGTTAGACTCATATAATATAGATATATATATATATATATACATATATATATATATATATATATATATATATATATATATATATATAAATATACACATACATATCCATATATTACAACATATACTACTACACAATCAATATACGCCTATTGCGATTTTTTTTTTACCAAAAAATATGTAGAAGAATACGTATTGGCCTAAACTGATGAATACATTTGTTTTTTATTTTATTTTGGGATATTTATTAGAGCAAAAAGCAAAAAAAAAATTTAAATTTCAAAATCGTCGCTCTTTTTTTGTTTATAGCGCAAAAAATAAAAACAGCAGAGGTGATCAAATACCACCAAAAGAAAGCTCTATTTGTGGGGAAAAAAGGACATCAATTTTGTTTGGGTACAACGTCGCACGACCACGCAATTGTCAGTTAAAACGGTGCAGTGCCGTATTAAAATGGTGCAGTGCCGTATTAAAATGGTGCAGTGCCGTATCGCAAAAAAATGGCATGGACATTAAGGAGGAAAATTCTTCTGGTCCTTAAGTGGTTAATATAAAGATGTCAAATTCAGTCTATTATTTTTCAAGGGTTAGATGAATAGAAATGTCTGCGCCTCCTTCCATCAGCATTGCTTGGGGTCCGTCTGATAAGTAAAAACAACTCACAGATAATGGTTTTGAAAGTTTATTTAAGATAAAAGTTTCAAAGTAAAAGTAAAACATTAGAAACCAGAGAACATTGAAAACCAAAACATTTAGAAACCATTAGGCCCCTTTCACATGGGCGGACCGTTCAGGTCCACCTGTCAGCTTATTCGGTGGACCTGAACCGGGCGCTCCATGCTTGTCTATGGAGCATCGGATGTCAGCAGTGACCATGTCCGCTGACATCCGACCTGCCGATACATAGCCATCCGTCCTGGCGGATCGGATCGGGTGAGATCTGATGAAAGTGGACATGCTGTCCGTTTTCGTCCGTTCTCTCCATAGACAAGCAGCAGGGCTCGAAAAAGCCCCTCCCTGCTCAGTGAGCAGAGAGGGACCTGTCATCCTCCGGCTCAGTGGAGATCAATGGTGAGATCTCTCGCCTGAGCTAGCGGACGACGCTGATGGATCCGTCTCCGAGTGGAAGGGGCCTAATGCTCACGGAGGTCATCTGATATTGCCAACAACTTGGTATCTTCATCAAAATGGGAGAATTTAAGGTCTCTTTTAGGCCTCATACACGATTGGTCCATTCGATGAGAATAGTCTGATGGACCGTTTTCATTGGTTAACCGATGAAGCTGACTGATGGTCCGTCGCGCCTACACACCATCGGTTAATTAACCGATCGCGTCAGAACGCGGTGACGTAAAACACAACGACGTGCTGGAAGAAAAGAAAGTTCAATGCTTCCAAGCATGCGTCGACTTGATTCTGAGCATGCGCGAGTTTTTAACCAATGCTTTTGCATACTAACGATCGTGTAGGCGTCCATCGGTTCAATTTTAAAGCAAGTTCCTATTTTTTTTTAAATAAGGTTAACTAACCGATGGGGCCCACACACGATCGGTTTGGAAAGATGAAAACGGGGCCATCAGACCATTCTCATCGGATGGACCGATCATGTGTACGCGGCCTTACACTACCCTTCCAATTAAGGACCGACTGACAGTTTTTCAGGTGGACCTGATTGGATGATACATTCACAACTATGGACCGATGAGGGTGTGTCTTGTGTCCTTGTACAGCCGCCTACTTCCTATCCGATTGGGTCCACTAAAAACAAACAGAAGGGGATCTCTCCTCCATCTAGAGAAATTGGATCAGAGGACAGTCAGGTGTAAATAGACAGTGGAGTCCATTTAAACCTAGCTACCCATACATTACAGCGTGCTCTGTCCATGTCTGCTCCACAGAAACTGAGCAGACACGGGCCTGTCATCTGCCTGCTCTGCTCTGATCAGCAGGGGATGAGCAAATAGACCCTCTGCTGATTAAACAGTCTGAAATATAAAGAATAAACTGCGCTGTATATAATATAAATATAAGCCGCCAATATAAATATAGCCTTTGGAATAGAATAAATAAGGCAAATTGGAACAATGTAGTGCTAATATCTGGGTAAAGATATGGAAAGAACCCACATCTAAGGCCTTGTACAGACGAGCAGACATGTCCGATGAAAACAGTCCGCGGACCATTTTCATCGGACATGTCTGCTGGGAGGTTTTGGTCTGATGTGTGTACACACCATCAGACCAAATTCCCCGCGGACATAAAACGCGGCGATGTGGCGGCGACGATGACGCGGCGACGTGCGCGAACCAGGAAGTTCAATGCTTCCACGCATGCGTCGAATCACTTCCACGCATGCGCGGGATTTCGGGCCAGCGGACATGTCCGATGAGTTGTACTAACCATCGGACATGTCCAACGGACAGGTTTCCACCGGACACGTTTCTTAGCATAAAACCAGAGTATCTATATATTATGTGAACTAGTGTTCAAAAGATAAAACAGCGCTGTGAGTTGGTGTGTGTCCAGCTCAAAATAAAGCTATCCTGGAGATCAGTGATGATATGAGAGGTGATCAGAGAAGGTGTAAGTGCACCATACACCTAAAAAGATTCACCCCTAAAGAGTGGATTACTCCCCCAATTGGGGTGCAGGCTTACCACAGCAAAGAGTTTAACTTTGCAATCAAACCATCAGATCATCCGGGTATTGGTAGGGATTTAACTCTCATCCGAGGTACATGAAAGGCAAACAAACAGACCGAACATAGTGTGATATTGCCTAGATGCCAGCCCAGCTAAGTTAGGTGAAAACCAAAAGTTAATGCCCGTACAATGTAACACTATAGAATGAACATGTAAACAAAAAGATTTCACCGCTGTCACCGCCGTCTTCCTACCCACAGGGGCCGCGCGTGCTGTGCGGTTGCTGAAATGTCCTAAGCTGTGGTTGGTGGTCTGTGGAACGCAAGTTGTCTTCCTTGTAGCACCGTTGTAGCCACGCCCTGACGTGTTTCGTCACTTCCGACTTCGACAGAGGGCCCTCTTTCTTTGCCTTTGCCTTTCATGTACCTCAGCTGAGAGTTAAATCCCTACCAATACCCGGATGATCTGATGGTTTGATTGCAAAGTTAAACTCTTTGCTGTGGTAAGCCTGCACCCCAATTGGGGGAGTAATCCACTCTTTAGGGGTGAATCTTTTTAGGTGTATGGTGCACTTACACCTTCTCTGATCACCTCTCATATAATCACTGATCTCCAGGATAGCTTTATTTTGAGCTGGACACACACCAACTCACAGCGCTGTTTTATCCTTTGAACACTAGTTCACGTAATATATAGATACTCTGGTTTCTTCCATTTAATTTAAATAGCTGCTTTTAAGTACATTACCACTTTTATTACTGGTATTTTCTTCATACCTTTTAGTATTATACATCACTTTACTTTCACTTTGGGAAAAGGTGTTACATTGTTTTCTGGCGCCGGAAGTGCAATACTAGGCCACGTTTATTGCACTCTTTTCTTTATAAGTTTCTTAGCATGCTAATAAACTTTTGTCTGCTGGAAACCTGTCCGCTAGGCCAGGAATCCGGTCCGCTAGGCCGTACACACGACCGAACATGTCCGGACCAGTTTCAGCAGACATGTTCGGTCGTGTGTACGAGCCCTAAAAGATAACAAACCAAATCTACATATATTAATACATGACTAAATCTTAAAGTGTCACTACGTGACCTTACTAAACATATTCGTGTGCCAACATATAATAAAGGCTTACAAATAATAACAATGAATTGAGCATAAAGTAAAAGGATAATCCAAATGAATGGAAATAAAGGTTGGCTTCACCACAGGAAAGTGCATGAAGTGACTAGAGTCCAAATAAATGTGGATAAAGATGGCTTCACCATAAGAAGATCTTGAAGATGGAACAACAGCTTGACAGAAGTGCCACCACCAATGGTAGAAAAGGGGGCTTACCAAATACAAATGACTAGGGAAGGTATATACCGCCCAAGTCACCAAAGGCTTATATCGATCACCCTGATCTAAACAGCTGGTCCTGGATCCAAACGACTAATCGAATGTTAAACGCTCATCAAAAGGCTTGTCAGATGTTATGGTACCAAAAGCGATGTTGTGGATGGGTCCACCCAATGCGCTTCAACTAGAAATGTCGTCATTTCTAGTCGAAACGTGTCGGGTGGACCCATCCACAACATCGCTTTTGGTACCATAACATCTGACAAGCCTATGATGAGCGTTTAACATGTGAGTTTTATCCTACTTTTAATAAACAACACTGTTCATATGGTATCACGCTAAGTGAGTTATTTTGTAATATTTCTTGCATGGCATGTGGTTACCAAGCCTCTATGAAGTTTTCATTAACACTGTGATTTGGGATCATCAAGTCGATTAGCCGTTTGGATCCAGGACCAGCTGTTTAGATCAGGGTGATCGATACAAGCCTTTGGTGACTTGGGCGGTTTATACCTTCCCTAGTCATTTATATTTGGTAAGCCCCCTTTAGGTGATCTTAGGAAATCGCCTAAAGGGAGGGGCCGCCTAGGGGGAGAGGAGGAGTTGCCTAGGTAGGCCCTCTAGGAGGAAGGAGGAACTGGGACAGAAATCAAAGAACCCACTCCCCCTACAAAAAAAATACATGCCAAATGTGGCATGTAAGGTGGCGAGGAGTACTTAAAGCACTTTTGGGTGGAACTCCGCTTTAAGAATTTAAAGTTTTCTACAGCCTTCAATGTGCAGCTCCCCTTCAGGCCTCCCTAAGCCCGATCTGGATTCAGCGATGTGCATGAGACCCTAGGCACTTCTGGGACTCTCCCTCCTGATTGGCTGAGATGCATCAGCAGGCGCCGTTGGCTCCCACTGCTGTCAATCACAGCCAGTCAGGCGGGGCGGAGGGTGGGGCTGAGCCACATTCTCTGTGTCCTATGAACACAGGGAGTTAGCTCAGAGCAAGCACACATGAGTGCCCTCACAGTGATTAGCTTGCTATGGGGGCACTCGGCAAGGGGGAGGACCAGAGCACCAGCAGGGGACCTGAGAATAGGAGGATCAGCGCTGCTCTGTGCAAAATCACTGCAGAGAGCGTGTAAGTATAACTTGTTTGTTATTTTTTTTTTATTAAACAGGCAACACACAAAGCAATTAAAATACATTAATTCCTGTTATTTTGGAACCCTTGTCGGTTGGGCCACAGTCTGGGCTCTGAAATGCTCTACTGTAAAACATGGAGAGTAACTATTTCTGCACCCTACACAACACGACTTTTCAAGGACAGGGACAAGAAATTGTTACAAAGCATCGTTCAAAAAATGTATTCAAGCAAGCCAACCTGTTATATTAAAAAAAAACTAACATTACCATATGGACATTGTAACGAAACTTCCCACACTACGCTTGAGTGATTTTGTCATATACCGCAATCCTGTTATATAAAGAACCTAACATTACCATGTAGACATCTAATATTGTCATATAATAATCGGCAAAACATATAATATTTATTTTTGTTTATGACTTCCATTGATCTGCTATTGTCCATCACTCAGCCCATTGTCAGTTTTGTTGATTCCGGGGGGTTAACATTTCTCGAAGATGGCCACACAAGAATATTCCCCTCCAAGCGGCCCTCAGCCTGGGGTTAGCGAGAACGAGGAGGACGGCCTGCACTGGGATGAAGGTGTTTAGAGCAGGAAGCAAAAACCAAAATCCAGATTCCATCTGTTTGATGATCGTAATATAAACAATCGTCATCGCACCGTAAAATATTCCATAGAAAAGCAAGATCGCCGCCATCCGGCACACAACTTTCTCGTAGGACCTCAGATGCTTGCCGTCAGATGTTTGAACATTCTTCATTCTATTTCTGTGCTTCATCAAGGTCACGACAGTGGACAACATCGTGGTTAGAAGCAGCAAGAAAGGGAGAATAGTATCCATGATTGCAGTGTTGATAAACATTGTGCCTGATTCCGAAAATATAGAGATCATAGATGGAGAATCCTCGGTGGTATTACCAGAAAGTGTTCCAGAGAAAACGAAGTACAAGCTGCTTAGAAGACTGCTGACCAGAGACACCAATAAATCCCCCAATAACATCCACGGGATAACAGAGGTAATACGCTCTTTCACCCGGGAAATAAATCCTGACTCAAAATTGGAAATTTTTATGAAATAGAAGAAGGCCAGACTGGCCGTAAACCACACACATAAACTGATAGTAAAAAGCATGAAATAGAAATAAATATAAGTGGTGTTATCTGTGGAGAAGATCCCAAAGCTGCAGAAATAATCAAGCAAACCAACAGACAATACCATACAAAAGCTCACGTTGGAGACGGCCAAACTAAGCAAAATTTTGTAGCTGCCGCTCAATTTCTTTGTTTTGATAAAATCGCGACACACTACGAAGACAATAAACACATTCAATAGCATGCCGGTGCTCATCTCCAGGACTAAGATGATAAAAAAAGCCAAGTGGTTTCCTGTGTAATCTCCAGGATTCATAGTGACACACTTAGATACTTTCCTGTTTTGGTTTTTGAAATTTAGAGCCCAGATTGGATTTTTTATTATTTCCTAAAATGATGTTGAAGCCTTGTGGCCGTTCTTCCTTAGAGCTTTGTCTGGCGGAGTCACAGAGAACCGTGATCCTGGATATTGTCAGACCAGCAGCTAAATATCAGTAAAACATCCATGTAGTTGTATTCGGAGAACTGATGGGAGATATACTTGAGAAGCTTCTCTTCCTGGCCCAACTGGTGAAAATAAATTCTCCCGTCTGACGGTCAATTATTTGAATTCATGCAAAGTGCTAAAGCTCTAAAGTTTCTTCTTATGGTGCATGCAAAATAGAATGCAAACATTATAAACAGAGGTATTTAACCACTTAAGATCTTGTACCTTCCGATCTCAGGACACCTCCCCACCCAACAGGTGAAAATGCTCCCGTGTGACGGTCAGTTATTTGAATTCATGCAAAGTGTTAAAGCTCTGCAGAGAGCCGGTAAGTATGACATGTTAGTCAGTTATTTTTTTTTTTATAACGTTTTCCCTTTACAATCAGTTTAACCACTCGCCGACCGCTGCACGCCGATATACGTCGGCAGAATGGCAGCGGTAGGCAAATGGGCATACAGGTATGTTGCCTTTAAGGCCCCGTACACACGACCGAACATGTCTGCTCGCATGCGATTTGTGATTTGACGCATGCGTGGAAGCATTGACCTTCTAGGGCCACGCACGTCGCCGCGTCATCGTCGCGGCGGCGGCGTGGCCACGTCACCGCGTATCGTGTCCGCGCGGATCTCTGTTTGATGATGTGTACAACCATCAGACAGAAATCTCCAAACGGAGATGTCCGATGAAAACGGTCCGGCGGACCGTTTTCATTGGACAGTTCGTCCATGTGTATGAGGCATAAGAAGCCGTGCGGCGTGCGCACCCCCGCCACCAGAGGCGCGGGTGCACACACGCCGCACTCTCCGTGACAATGCCCGTGGACCCCGCAAACTCAATGTTCGCCGGCAGCCCGTGATCGTGTTACAGAGAAGCGAAACAGAGAGATGCCTTTGTAAACAAGGCATCTCCCTTTCTGCCAACTGACAGGACACTGATCGTCTGCTCCCTGTCATCGGGAGTAGTGATCAATGTTGTGTCACAGTAAGCCCGCCCCCACACAGTTAGAAACACTTCCCAGGACACACTTATGCCGTGTACACACGATCAGTCCATCCGATGAAAATGGACCGATGGACCGTTTTCATCGGTTAATCGATGAAGCTGACTGATGGTCCGTCGCGCCTACACACCATCGGTTAAAAAAACGATCGTGTAAGAACGCGGTGACGTAAAGCACACGACGTGCTGAAAAAAACGAAGTTCAATGCTTCCAAGCATGCGTCGACTTGATTCTGAGCATGCGTGGGTTTTTAACCGTTAAATTTAAAGCAAGTTGTCTTTTTTTTAACCGATGATTAAACAACCTATGGGGCCCACACACGATCGGTTTTGACCGATGAAAACGGTCCATCAGACCGCTGTCCTCTGTTTAATCTATCGTGTGTACGAGGCCTCAACCCTTTTCTCGCCCCCCTAGTGGTTAACCCTTTCCCTGCCAGTGTCATTTACACAGTAATCAGTGCATTTTTTTAGCACTGATCGCTGTATAAATGACAACGGTCCCAAAATAGCGTGAAAAGTGTCCGATGTGTCCGCCATAATGACGCAGTCATGATAAAAATCGCAGATCGACGCCATTACTAGTAAAAAAAAATTATAATAAAAATGCCATAAAACTATCACCAATTATGTAGATGCTATAACTTTTGCGCAAACCAATCAATATACGCTTATTGCGATTTTTTTAACAAAAATATATAGAAGAATACGTATCGGCCTAAACTGAGGGAAAAAATATATTTTTTGGGGAAATTTATTAAAGCAAAAAGTAAACAGATATTGTTTTTGTTTTCAAATATTGTCCATCACTCAGTCAGTTTTGTTGAATCCAGGGGGTTAACATTTCTCGAAGATGGCCACACAAGAAAATTCCCCTCCAAGCGGCCCTCAGCCTGGGGTTAGCGATAACAAGGAGGACGGCCTGCACTGGGGTGAAGGTGTTTAGAGCAGGAAGCAAAAACAAGAATCCAGATTCCATCTGTTTGATGATCATAAAATAAAAAGAAATCATCACAGCATAAAATATTCCATAGAAAAACAAGGACTCCGCCAACCGGCACACAACTTTCTCGTAGGACCTCCGATGCTTGCCGTCAGAAGTTTGAACATTCTTCATTCTATTTCTGTGCTTCATCAAAGTTACAACAGTGAACAAAGTTGTGGTGAACAGCAGCAAGAAAGGCAGAATAGTATCCATGATTGCTGTATTGATAAATGTTGTGCCTGATTCCGAAAATATAGAGATCATAGATGGAGAATCCTCAGTGGTATTACCAGAAAGTGTTCCAGAATAAGTGAAGTACAAGCTGCTTAGAAGACTGCTGACCAGAGACACCAATAAATCCCCCAATAACATCCACGGGATAACAGAGGTAATATGCTCTTTCGCCCGGGAAAAAAATCCTGACTCAAAATTGGAAATTTTTATGAAATAGAAGAAGGCCAGACTGGCTGTAAGCCACACACATAAACTGATAGTAAAAAACAACAGATAGAAATAAATATAAGCGATATTATCCATGGAGAAGATTCCAAAGCTGCAGAAATAATCAAGCAAACCAACAGACATCACCATAGTATAGCAGACGTTGGAAACGGCCAAACTAAGCAGAATTTTGTAGCTGCCGCTCAATTTTTTGGTTTTGATAAAATCACGACACGCTACGAAGACAATAAACACGTTCAATAGCGTGCCGGTGCTCAACTCCAGGACTAAGATGATAAAAAAAGGCAAGTGGTTTCCTGTGTAATCTCCAGGATTCATAATGACACACTTAGATACTTTCCTGTTTTGGTTTTTAAAATTTAGAACCCGGATTGGATTTTTAATTATTCCCTTAAATGATGTTGAAGCCTTGTGGCCGTTCTTTCTTAGAGCTTTGTCTGGCGGAGTCACAGAGAACTGTGATCCTGGATATTGTCAGACCAGCAGCTAAATATCTCTAAAACATCCATGTAGTTGTAGTCAGAGAACAGATGGGAGATATACTTGAGAAGCTTCACTTTCTGATCCAACAGGTGAAAATGATGGTCAATTATTTGAATTCATGCAAAGCGGTTAAAGCTCTAAAGTTACTTCTTCTAGTGAATGCAAAACAGAAAACAAACATTGTGTGAAAAATGATTTCACTGCTTAAGATCTCACATCTCCCGATCTCAGGACACCTCCCCACCCAACACGGGAAAATGCACCCCAGTGACGGTCAGTTATTTGAATTCATGCAAAGCCTTAAAGCTTGAAAGTTACTTCTTCTAGAACATGCAGGATTGAAAACAAAAATTGTATAAAAATCATTTAACTGCTTAAGATTTCTCACCTTCAAATCTCGAGACACCTCCCCAACCAACAGGTGAAAATAAATGCCCCCTGTGTGATGGTCAATTATTTGAATTTATGCAAATCATTAAAGCTCTAAAGTTACTTCTTCTAGTGCATGAAAAACAGAAAACAAACATTGTGCAAAAATATTTTAACCAAAGGAGGAGTACTTAAAGCGGAAGTTCTACTTTTGGGTGGAACTCCGCTTTAAGATCTCACACCTCCCGTTCTCAGGACACCTCCCCATCCAACACGTGAAAATTATCCCCAGCGACGGTCAGTTATTTGAATTCATGCAAAGAGTTAAAGCTTCAAAGATACTTCTTCTAGAACATGCAGAATTGAAAACAAACATTGTACAACAATGATTTAACCACTTAATATTTTGCAACTTCAAATCTCATCACACCCCCAACCAGCAGGTGAAAAGAAATGTGATGGTCAATTATTTGAATTTATGAAAGTCATTAAAGCTCTTAAGTTACTTCTTCTAGTGCATGCAAAACAGAAAACAAACATTGTGCAAAAATGATTTAACTACTTAAGGTTTTGCACCTTCAGATCTTGGGACACCTCCCAAACAAACAGGTGAAAATAAATGCCCCCCGTGTGATGGTCAATTGTTTGAATTTATGCAAATTATTAAAGCCCTAACGTTACTTCTTCTAGAACATGCCAAACAGAAATCAAACATTGTGCAGAAATGATTTAACCACTTAAGATCTCACACCTTCCGTTCTTAGGACACCTCCCCATCCAAAATGTGAAAATGCACCCCAGTGACGGTCAGTTATTTGAATTCATGCAAAGAGTTAAAGCTCTAAAGATACTTCTTCTAGAACATGCAGAATTGAAAACAAACATTGTACAACAATGATTTAACCACATAGGATTTTGCACCTTCAAATCTCGGGACACTTCCCCAACCAACAGGTGAAAATAAATGTGGGTGGGTGGCAGGGGCAGACTGACCATTCGGGCACTCGGGCACTGCTTGAGGGCCCAATGCCACTAGGGGGCCCCATCAGGGTTGCCAGCTTCAGTAAAACCAGGGACAGTATGTCAAAATCTGTGTTTTTTTGCCATTTGTCCATGAAATGTGCCTTACCGACATCCTTTGGGTCTAAAAATCATAAGATTAAAGCTGCCCCGCCTCTCCCGTACCCTTTCAGTGTGTGTGTGTGTGTGTGTGTATTCTGTGTGTATGTATACTGTGTATGCATACTGTATGCAGCCCCCATAATCTCCTATTGCCCGGGGGCCCCACAATCTCCTATTGCCCGGGTGCCCCATGAGTTGTCAGTCCGCCCCTGGTGGGTGGCAAGTGATTAAAAAACCCAACAGGGAGCAAATAAGCTCATTGCATTGGATTACATACACGTTGACATTTCTCAAAGACACAAGAACATGTCCTTCCAGGCGGCCTTCATTTTGGGATTAACAAGAACAAGAAGGACAGCCTGTAGGGTGGGGAATAACGATACAAAAAGGTATGACAACCATAATCCAGACTCCATCTGTGTGATTTTGGCAAAATAGAAAATGACCACCACAATGTAATGTATTCCGTAGAACAACAAGAAATGCGCCATGTGGCGCACAACTTTGTCAAAGGACGTCAGACGTTCACTTTTGGATACTTGCGTGCTCTTCTTCATCCTATAGCTGTGCTTCATCAAGGACACAACCGAGTAGAAAGTAGTGATGAATAGTGTTGCTCACGAATATTCGCATTGCGAATATTCGACTCGAATATAGCATATTCGAGAAATCGCGCTATATTTCGAATTTCGCGGTGAATATTCGCAATTCCGAATATTCGCATTTTTTCAATTTTATTTTTAAAACAGATCACATCCTATCGACGTCTAAAAGCATTGCTGGTATGATTAGAGACCCTGGGCCGAGTAGCTAAGCTGAGGCGATCCTTTTATGTTGCCAAATTGAAAAAAAAAAATTGCGATTTTTCGCTATTGCGAATGCGAAAATGATTGCGAATTTTCGATAACTGTGGTAGGAGAACTCTGATTGTCTCTGATGCAAAAGGGGGGGGCTTTGTGTATGTGTATGTTATGAATATTTGTATGTTTGATATTATTTTTTTTTTGTAAGAAGGAAAAAATTGCGCATACCTTAAAAAAAGGGGAGAATACAGCAGCAACTCAAAAATGTTATACAACATAAATTAATACAAGACAGAAAATGGAGTCGCTCTACAAGAATAAAAAATATGTCTAGTGACAAGACATGTGGGCAAATTATAAAATAAGCAAGCGCAAATAACTTGTGAAATACACAGTGAAACAAATATATAAAGAAATATAGTCCCAATAATAGAAAAATAATCTTTCATAAAAATGTCTTTGATATGTGAAGTGAAAAAAAGTCCAAAGCATGCAGCATGAACGTGTTCAATCTTCAAGGTGTTTGATTGACAAATGGCTGTGACAGATGGATAGAGTAAAGAATCACCACCAATGCAAAACACTTTTTATTTTCTATTGTAAAATATCACGAATATTCTGAGCCAATCAGAGTGCTCCTTCCGCATTTGCCGAATATTCGCAATTATTTTGTATTGTAAAATATCACGAATATTCTGAGCCAATCAGAGTGCTCCTTCTGCATTTGCCGAATATTCGCAATTATTTTGTATTGTAAAATATCAAGAATATTCTGAGCCAATCAGAGTGCTCCTTCCGCATTTGCCGAATATTCGCAATTATTTTGTATTGTAAAATGTCACGAATATTCTGAGCCAATCAGAGTGCTCCTACAGCATTTGTCGAAATTGCGCAATAAATATCGCATTCGCATGTTGCGATATTTTGATAAAATATCACGAATATTCTGAGCCAATCAGAGCGCTCCTCCAGCATTTCTCGAAATTGCGCAATAAATATCGCATTCGCATGTTGCGATATTTCGATAAAATATCACGAATATTCTGAGCCAATCAGAGTGCTCCTACCGCAGTTATCAAAAAATCGCAATTATTTTCGCATTCGCAATAGCGAAAAATCGCAATCATTTAATTTCGATAAAATATCACGAATATTCGAATTTAGCGAATATATCTCGAATATTCGAATATATATTCGAGATATATCGCGAAATCGAATATGGCATATTCTGCTCAACACTAGTGATGAACATCACCAAAAAAGGGCCAAGAGAATTAGCTATTGAACTGTAGACAAATGTTGTTCTTGATTGTGAAAATGTAGACACAGAACTTCCTGTGTTATTATGAGGGAGTTCCGGAGAGAAAATGAAGAACAAGCTGCTTAGGGCACTGTTGAACAGAGAAACAAATAAATCACCCAACAACAACCATGGAACAAAGGAGGAAATATTCTTCTTCACCCAGGAAAGAAATCCTGACCCAAAATTGGAAATTTTTATGAAGTAGAAGAAGCCCAGACTGGCTGATAGCCATGCACATGAACTGATGGTAAAAAGCAACAGATAGAGATAAAGATAAGTGGTGTGGATCATCGAGAAGATCCCAAGGCTGAAGAAGGAGTCGAGCAAACCGACCAACATCAGGAATACATAGAACATGTTGGCAATGCCCAAACAAAGCAAGATTTGGTCACTGCTGCTCAGTGTTTTTGTTTTCATGAAATCCCGATAAATCACGTATATCACAAACAGATACATGAACATTCCAGTGCTGAGCTCCAGAAATAAAATAATAATATAAGGTAGGTGGTTTTGAGAGTAACCTTCAGGATCCATAATTGTAATGTTGGATACGTTTCCTTTTTGGCTTTTTATAATTCAGATCATAGAATATCTGGAATCTGTTCCAGACTGGATGCTTTAAAATGTGTTCAGCATTGTCCAGAAGCCAAGTAGTCGTCCGTTGTCAGAGCTCTGTCCGGGGGGAGCTGCAGAGAGTTGTGATGAACCTGAATGTTGTCAGATACGTGATGAAGGTGTAACAGGAGAAGAGAGTATGGGAACACCGGAGAGACCTCACGTCCCAACCCATCAGGTGGTGTATTTTTCCTTTATTTAAATTCATGCAAAGTGCCAAGTTCATGCTAGAAAGATTCGTTATAGAAAACAAACATTAAGGAAAATAATGATTACATTTCCTTTGAGGACTGGGGCATTTTTTTTCTCCTGTCAAAATTATTAAAAGTGTCTGTACGGCAATTGTTATAAAAAAAGGAATATTCAAAGTTGTCTATGAAAAAAAAAAAACCTTCTGAGTAGGGATGAGCTTCGTATCATCGAAATACAAACAAAACGGGTCGTTCGCGCCAAATTCGAGTTACGTTTCACAGACCAAAATTCCAGTTTACATCACATTGTAAACGGTATAACTTTCAATCAAACCAATCCACATACACTAATTGGTATTGTTTTTAGCAAAAATATGTGGCAGAATACATTTTGGCCTAAACTTATGAAGAAATTTATTTTTAGATTTTTTATTGTGTTAAAAAAAATTATATAGAAAAGTAAAGTAAAAGTAAAAAGCAAAATCTAAAAATATTGTTTATTTTTTTTCAAAATTGTCTGCCTTTTTTAATTTATAGTGATCAAATACCACCAATAGAAAGCTCTATTTATGTGAAAAAAATGATATACCGTATATACTTGAGTATAAGCTGAGATTTTCAGCACATTTTTTTGTGTTGAAAATGCCCCCCCACCCCCCACCCCCTCGGCTTATACTCGAGTCACCTTTTTGTGCCTGGGGACCAGGTACTGGCTAGCTGTAGGTCTCTTGAACTTCAAACTTGGCACACATGTAGCCCCGCTCTTCATCTACAAGTGCGTAAAGTTTGTTGTCCGGGGGACCTACGGTCGAGGAGCACCGATTTTTCAAAAACTGGGCACCACTTCCATAGACTCCCATGTTAAATAGTCATTTCTCCGGTGAATTTGGGGACCCGGTACCGGCCGGTCAAAGGCCTCCTGGACCGGGGACTTGGCACTCATGTAGCCCCACATCTCCTCTACATGCAAAGGGGAGCACCGATTTTTCAAAGCCAGGCACCCCTTCCATAGACTCCCATGTTAAACGTCAGTCTAGTCATGGGCACAGAGAGGCATGGGCACAGTGAGGCATGAAGATGGACACCCTAGGCTTATACTCGAGCCAATATGTTTTCTCATTTTTTTGTGGTAAAATTAGGTGCCTCAGCTTATACTCTAGTATATACGGTAAGTGTTATTTGTTTACAGTGTTGCATGACAGATATTGTCAGTTAAAGTAACGCAGTGCCATATAGTAAAAGTGCAGGTTCTATCACTTACCTTATACCCTGCTATGGCAGATCCCAGCACCAATTGGTGAAGCTTTGGTCTGTGGGTGGAGTCTCTGTGTCATCAAGTACAATACAAGGGCATTTACTCGGTATTGCAAGTTGAAGAGGTTGGAGTGCATCTGGAGATGGTTGTAAGGCTCGTAGCTCACAGAGCTGGCTGAAGGGGACTGTTTGCAGCACTGGAGGGACCCTGGTGGAGCCACTCCCTTTCCATGCACCCCTAGACATATCCAGCTTTGTACAGAGGAGACCCACTGCAATGGTGCAATTTTTTTTCATTGTTTTACTCCCGAAGTTGGGCTTTAGAGAGGAAAGAGAATTTTGTGCCTTGGTGTGTTCATCAAATGCCTTTCATAACCTCCACATGCAACCACATCTTCTAATGGGCATTCAGAGTGTTTTCTATATTATATCCTCGGGATGGTCTTTGCCACAATTTATCTATACTAGCCCCCCTTCCACACTTTGAGAAATAAGCTGGCAAACAATATAGATGACCCCCCCCCCCGGCAAGGCTGTACCTGAAGCCAGTGATCACCCACAGATGCCTTGTACACACGATTGGTTTTCCCGGCGGTAAAAAGTCAGCCGGGAAAACCGAGGGGAAAACCGAGAACCTGCTCGGTAGCTTTTTCCTCTCAGGCCCCGTACACACGACCAAGGAACTCGACGTGCCAAACACATCGAGTTCCTCGTCGAGTTCAGTGTGGAAGCCGCCGACTTTTCCCATTGACTAACGAGAAAATAGAGAACATGTTCTCTTTTCGGCCCGACGAGTTCCTCGTCGGCTTCCTCGCTGAAAAGTGTACACATGACCCAGTTTCTCGGCAGAATCCAGCTCCGACCGAGTTTCTGGTTGAATTCTGCCGAGAAACTCGGTCGTGTGTACGGGGCCTCACACATGGCCAGGATTCCCGGCGGTTTTCCTCTCAGGAAAACTGCGATGGAGCATACACATGCGGACGGTTTTCCCAGTCAAAAGCTGCCATGGCAGTTTTCCTGACAGGAAAAACGGTCGTGTGCACGAGGCATAAGAGACATGAGGTGTTGACTTGACATCAGAATTCTCCAGATCTCAAGCCAATTGAGCATCTGTAGGATGTGCTAGAAAAACAAGTCTGATCCATGAGGTCCAACTCACAACTTACAGGACTTTACTACCTCAATACTGACCACTTACACCCCCTTTCTGCCCAGGCCATTTTTCAGCTTTCAGCGCTGTCATACTTTGAATGACACTTGCGCCATCATGCTACACTGTAACTATGTGAAATGTTTCCATTTCCTGCTTCGGCGTATTGTGTCAAACGTTTGTGATGATGATTGCTGTACAGACACCCCCCGACATGTTTCCTCATGTATACATGTAGACGAAACATGTCGGGCGTGGCTTTACGGCAATCTTCATCACTAATGTTTGACGCAATATGGCGAAGACGTTCGCCTAGCTGACACTGTCATCGGGAACACGATCAGTGACGTGTCACAGCAAGCCACGCCCCCCTACAGTAAGAATCACACCTTAGGGAACACTTAACCCCTACAGTGCCACCTAGTGGTTAACCCCTTCACTGACAGTGTCTTTTTCACAGTACCCAGTGCATTTTTATAGCACTAATCGCTGTAAAAAGGCAATGGTCCCAAAAATGTGTCAAAAGTGTCCGCCATAATGTCGCAGTCACGATATAAATCACAGATCGCCGCCATTACTAGTAAAAAAAAAATATTAATAAAAATGCTATAAAACTATCCCCTATTTTGTAAACGCTATAAATTTTGCGCAAACCGATCAATAGACTTTTATTGTGATTTTTTTTACCCAAAATATGTAGAAGAATACGTATCGGCCTAAACTGAGGAACATTTTTTATTTAATTTTTTTATCTTTTTTGGGGGATATTTATTATAGCAAAAAGTAAAAAATATTGATTTTTTTTCTAAATTGTCGCTCTATTTTTGCTTATAGCGCAAAAAATAAAAAACACAGAGGTGATCAAACACCACCAAAAGAAAGCTCTATTTGTGGGAAAAAAAGGACGTCAATTTTGTTTTGGAGCCACATCGCATGACCGCGCAATTGTCAGTTAAAGCGACGCAGTGCCGAATCGCAAAAAGTGGCCCGGTCATTTAGCTACAAAATGGTCCGGGGCTGAAGTGGTTAAAGTGGCAGCTCTACCTATTTGAAACATTCTGTTCTGAGGTAAAGTGGTGGAGATTCAGGTGTGGGCGGGTTGTACTTGATGGCCATCAGTTTTGGATATATAGGCGACTTGATTTGGTTTTTATATTAACGTCAATGCGTAAGCAGTTTCCCCCCCCATTAGAATCTTTTGGCCTGAACAAAATTACCATTGAAATCTCATTGTTGTGGGGAAAATCATGGGGTTGGACCGTTAGAGGATGTTACAGGCAATGTCACTGGAGGCTGGTGCTCAAAATTTTTGAAAAAAATTGCAGCCTCACTGTGCCCATCAAATGCAGCCACTGTGCCATCAATTGTCACCACTGTGCCATGCCATCAAACACAGCCACTGTGCCATCAATTGTCACCACTGTTCCATGCCATCAAAGCAGCCACTGTGCCCCTCAATTGTCGCCACTGTGCCAATTGTCGCCACTGTGCCAATTGTCACCACTGTGCCCTTTACTTGTCACCACTGTGCCCATTGTTGCCACTGTGCCCTTTAATTGTTGCCACTGTGCCCATTGATGCCACTTTGCCCTTTGTCACCACTGTGCCCATTGATACCACTGTGCCCTTTGTCGCCTCTGTGCCCATTGTCGCCGCTGTGCCCTGTAAAATTCACTTACCTTACTCCTTCCTCGTCCCTCAATGTCTTCTCCCGCCTTGGTGATGCTTCAGCCAATCAGGATACCGATAACCAGAATCGGGGGACCTGATTGGCTGAGACGGCCATCAGTCTTATCCAAGGAACGCACCCCCCTGTACGTTCCGAGGATAAGACATCCGGGAGCCGAGGGTTGTACTTTAATAGGCACTTCCGCACAGCCAACCAGCTGCCGTTATTCAGGTGGCCGGCGCTCACCATCCGGTCATCTGAATAGTGAGCGGCAGCGGCAAAAAAAAAAAAAGATTCATGCAATGCATGAATGTATGTTATTAGACTCAGTGGCGGGCGAGAGCCAAAGGGGGTGGTGCTAAAGCACCCTCTATGGACGAACCGCCACTGGGCAACGTGGATCCAACTGTTTTATCTGAGAAATCTTCATTCCCCATTACCTGCCCATGAAATGTTGGTTGGAGAAAGATGGATGGAAACACAAAGACGGGGAAATGCTGTAGGATGACTTTATTGTATATAGAAGGTACACACAATTTTTATTTTATATTTTTTTCTATTTATGTTCTATCCTATTATTATTTAGAGCTGTACAAAGTGAGGACACACCTTATAATATACATCATATATTGTACAACCACCATGGGAACCTTTTACAGCCTGAATGAATCTACGTACGTTGTCCAAAAGTTACTGTTATTGAACTTCAAATAACATTTTACTTTCTAATGTATATAGTAAGGCCATGCAAAGCATAACGAGGAAATGCTCAATGCTGTAACCATAAATAACACTAAACTACAATTGAGTTACTCCCAATCGACGTTCTACATCACTTATCCACAGATCTGTCTCTACTTTACTGGTCCACAAAGGGAATTAAACATATTTAAGCGGTTTAGACATTAATGGCTGTGTGTTGAATTATTTTGAGGGGACAGCAAATTTACACTGTTAGGCCTCGTACACACGACCGAGGAACTCGTCGTAAATGAAACATAATTTTCCTCGACGAGTTCCTTGTCAGCCTTGTGGAGAAACTCGACAAGCTTTCTTTGCGTACACACTGTCAAGACCAAATCTCCTCGTTCTCAAACGCGGTGACGTACAACACATACACCGGCAGGGGAAGTTCCATTCCACTGGCACAACCCTTGGGGCTGGTTTTGCTAATCTCATGTTACTGCGTGTTAAGTAAACGTTTGGTGAGAGACGATTTGCACTTTTCAGTCTGTTACAGCGTGACAAATGTGCTATCTCGATTACAAATCCTACCTTTACCGAAGGTGCGCTCCCGTCTCATACTTTATTCTGATACACACGAACGTGTTTCTCGTCGAAAACTAGCCCGACGAGGAACACGACGAGGAAGACTCCCGACGAGGAAAAAGAGAACTTGTTCTCTTTTTTTCTCGTCGAGTTCCTCGACAGTTTTCTCGATGAAAAACATAGACACAACCGTTTTCCTCTGCAAAAAATCTCTGCCACCAAGTTTCTTTTTTTTTTTTTTTATTCTTTATTTTATATACTTTTTCTTCCACTTCTCCATAATTCATTCATAGAAAAACAAACAGGTACAGTATAATACATTCCAACAATCTTGTTCTTAATTTTAACTACACAATTTTCCTTTTTTTAATTACAAAAAAAAAACTTAATTCAACGTGTATTATTTACCATACCATAATTGCTACCCCTTTCCCTTTCCACCGGGCTCAAACCCGGATTACCCCAAAATAAACCTACGACAAATCCGACAACAATCAAAAAAAAAAAAGGGGAACATCTGTCTCCCCCCCTCCCGCATCAGGGGTTCTGCTCCCTGTAGCCGATATATGGCGCCATTGTCAGGTTTTCCATCTGCTGTATTTCAGTTACCCTGCCCAGCCATTGTTGTCTTGTCGGCGAACTCGTACTTTTCCACAGAATTGGAATACAAGCTTTTGCTGCTGTAAGTAAATGTCTAAGCAATGAGTTTTTATATTTTACCATGGAGAAGTTTCTTGATGGATTCTGTCGAGGAAAACGGTCGTGTGTACAAGGCCTTAGTCCGTAGGGTGTAATATTGAGTTATTTTGAGTTATTTTGAGGGGACAGCAAATTTATACAAGCTGTACACTCACTACACAACATTGTAGCAAAGTGTAATTTCTTCAGTGTTGTCACATGAAAAGATACAAGAAAAGATTTATACAAATTGTATATTTGTGAGATACTATATATATATATATATCTTCTGCATAGAAACCAATGAGCTTCTTATTCGAGCTTGTTCAATTAAGCCTGGTAATAAAACCTGGAAGCTCATTGGTTTCTATGCAGAAGTGAGCCTGATTTTGCACTTTCCAGCTTTAGTAAATAAACCTCATTGTGTACTTAAACGTTGGGTATGCCTATATATATATATATATATATATATATATATATATATATATATATATATATATATATATATATATTATTATTATTATTATTATTATTATTATTTAAATATTATTAATTATATTCCATTATATTATTAATAGTTGTAACCACAATTTACAAAAATATTTTGTCATCAAAGGAGTTGGAAAGCTATTTAAAAAAAAAATATATATATATATATACATTATCAGTTAAAAAAGCGATCGAAAAAAATGAAGTTCAATGCTTCCAAGCATGCGTCGATTTGGTTCTGAGCATGCGTGGATTTGTAACCGATGGTTGTGCCTACAAACGATCGTTTTTTCCCATCGGTTAGGAATCCATCGGTTAAATTTAAAACAATGTTGCTTTTTTTTAACCTATGGATAAATAACCGATGGGGCCCACACACGATCGGTTTTGACCGATGAAAACGGTCCGTCAGACCTCAGGAGTTCTAACCTTCAACACTGCTGAGTATTTTTGTTGTTGGGGTAGATGATCCCTTCATGTTTCGTCCCAGTGATATAGTTGTTGATCGTTACCTTTTCTACATAAATACAGAAACTAGACTGAGGATCATTTATATCACAAATGTAACAAGTTAACTTTTACAGCTAAAGACACTGTGCCTATCTATTTTGCTTTTCAGTTTCGGGTTTCCATGGATCAAAACAAGACTTTGAGCAGTTGGGTACATCAAGACAATTATCCAGGAACAAAATTTTAATGTAAGATTTTCGAGCGAAGTCAATAAACCCGCCATAGCTACAAGATAAAATGTCAAGTCCAGGACAAGTCTCATGATCATTATCCTGGTGGCCCGGATGTGTCCCTGGAGCTGAGATGACGTTAGGTGAGACTCACCAAGGTTTATTCTCCAGACGTGTCTCAGCAGTGATGTGACACATTGACCGATGCAGAGACAAGTCAGAGTGAAGGGAAGAAGACATCCAGGGAACAAGTTAAACACGGAGAAACTGAAATGTATTCTAAAATCATAATAACTGGTTGTCACAGTTCCATTTTGTAAAGGATTGGTTTCTGTCAACCAGAAAAATGGCAAAGTGATGATGATTGAGCCAAGAACTGACCCCACTATGAGCTGAGGAACAGAAGACAGGAACGTGGCTTTCATCCTCAGAAGATAAGGGTTGGAAAAGTTCACCAATCGGACAAAGTAGAACATGGAGAGCCAAGCAGTGTTCCAGACACTGGCATAGAAGAAAGTCAACTGTAGAGTAAACATCAATAGAAATACATTCTTATAAAGATCGAAGAACTTCGCATGAAAGGACAGCATGGATCCAAGACTCAGACACACCTGCAGGAAAATATTGGTAAGCGCTATAGACATTTGGATTTGGTCACAGACAACAGAATTTCCGCTCTTTTTCCATTGTAACAAATACAAAGTCAGAAGTAAAGAGTTGATCATTGTCCCGGAGAGACCCATGAGAAGTGAGAACACAAATATGAACTTTTCCACAGCTGAGACCATCTTAGAAGAAGGAAGAGTGATTGTTGGGTTCTCCTTCTGCAGAGATAATCTGGATACAATAATAGTCCAGGTATAAAGTGAAATCTGTCAGAAGAGATTCAGAGAAGACGTATTATGGAATGCAAATCTCTCCAGGATCCGGTTGCCGGGTTTGATGGGCAGAAAACGTCTCATCGGGTTTCATAGGAAATCACTCGCTTCATCTGATCCTTGTTTGGTTTGTACCGGTGAGCTCAGGAACATTCTACAGAAATAAATCACCTTCTATAAACAAAATAAATAAACTCAGAACTGTTTTGCCTGTTGTCTCATCTGCCTTGTGTGAAGGATGGAAACAAACATGGAGATCTATGAAAGTACATGGAGACCCCAACTGGATGACACTTAGTTGTTGATTTACTAAAGACAATTAGACAGTGCACTTAAAGCGGACGTCCACCCTAAAAAAATAAAAAATTACACGAAAAACCTAAAAAAAATGTAAAAAAAAAATGTACTTACCAGAAATGGTCGTTGCTAGGCAGATCTTCCTAATCTGCCACTTCCTATTCCATGGTAGTCTTCCTTCTTCTCCTCCTGACATTGTCTTCTGGGGAATGGGTGTGCGCTGTCTTCTGGGAACTGTGTGTATCCCAGAAGACAGACGCCCATTCACAAACCACCGTGCAACTTGTGCCGCAAAGTTCCACTGCCCGTTTCCCTTAGTGAGGATGGCGGCGCCAGGACACCATCCGAAGGATGAATCGGCCTCGGGGGGTCCGACATCGCAGGCGCCCAGGACAGGTAAGTTTCCTTATTAAAAGTCAGCAGCTACATCAGGAACATCGCTTTAACAAATGCTCTTGCACTTTGCAAGGGCATTTGCTCCAGAGCTTAGTAAATAAGGCGAAGCTTTACTTTGCAAGGAAAATAAGATATAACAACGATACTCCTCTTCAAACAGCCAACATATTCCTGCTGCAGGCGGTCCACAAGTGGTTTAGATAAACGTGCTCTCTGTGGCATATTCGCCGCAAGATCACTTTTATCGGTGGCGGGAGAGGGCCCCCCTCCCGCTGTGCTCTGGTCAACTTCGTTGTTTACCGGAGCCATTGATATCCTCCACGCCCCTCACTGCCAGGATGCAGAGTGAAGATGGCTAGCGTGTAGACACTATGGGCCAGATTCTGAAAGGACTTACGATGGCGCAGCGCCATGTACGCCGTCGTAATTCCTAATCCGACCCATCGTATCTATGCGCCTGATTCTTAGAATCAGTTACGCATAGATATCCATTAGATCCGACAGGCGTAAGTCTCTTACGCCGTCGGATCTTAACTGCATTTAGGTGGCGCTTCTGTCGAATTCCGTGTCGAGTATGCAAATTAGCTAGATACGCGAATTCCCGAACATACGAGCGGCCGACGCAGTAAAGTTACAATGTTTGCGTTAGGCTTTTCCCGGCGTATAGTTGCCCCTGCTATATGAGGCATAAGTGCGGCGTACCAATGTTAAGTATGGCCGTCGTTTCCGCGTTGAAATTTGAAAAAGTTACGTCATTTGCGTAAGTCGTCCGTGAATGGGGCTGGACGTCATTTACGTTCCTTGCTTACTTTGGAGCAATGCACACTGGGAAATTCCATGCATACGCCGTTCTGCAAAAACGTCAATCACGTCGGGTCACAGTAGTTTTACATAAAACACGCCCCCCTGATCCAAATTTGAATTAGGCGTGCTTATGCATTGCCGCCGCAACTTACGGAGCAAGTGCTTTGAGAATACAGCACTTGCCTGTCTAAGTTGCGGAGGCGTAACGTAAATTGGATAAGTTACGCCGCCGCAAGGATACGCCGTTCTAGGAGAATCTGGCCCTGAAACTTTTCTGCAAACCAATCAATATACAATTATTGTTTTATTTTTTATTTTTTTATTCTTGCATCCGTTTTATAGCAAAAAACAAAATATATATATTTTTTTTCAAAATGTATATTTTTGTTGTTGTTTATAGCGCAAAAAATAAAAACCGCAGAGGTGATCAAATACCACCAAAAGTAAGTTCTATTTGTGGGGAAAAGGGGACATCAATTTAATTTGGGTACAGTGTTGCAAGACTGCCCAATTGTCAATTAAAATAACGCAGTGTCGTAGTGCAAAAAAATGGCCTGGTCATGAGGGGGGGGGTATATCTTCTGAAGCTGGAGGGGGTAATACAATGATATATATTTTTGATAATCAGTTTGCATTCCCCGGTGCCTTAAAAGTCCAGTAAATCAGTATTGTATTAAGCTGTTACACATTAAGGTCGGGGTTCACACACGTGATTCGCACCATGGTTAGGTAAGTGCTAGAGGTGAGTAGAGTAGGTAAATTTAGACAGGCCTAGCTGGTTGCTTAGGCCTGTCTGTTTTGATTCTGGGCTGGGAGTAGCTCAGGGTATTGCTAGGTGGCTCACAGACAGCATCACCAGGACCTCCCACTTCTTTCCAGAATGTTCTGGTGTTTTCTGGAAAGAGAGGTGGAGATGGGAGGTTGTCCTGGCTGGGATGTTCAAGGGATCCCTGACCAATCCCCAACCTAGATTTGCTGGGGAGCAGGCCTCCCTAAATACCCAGGGTCAGCCCAGATGGGGAGGATTGTTCGAATGGAAGAGCTGGAGATGGAGTGCTAGCTGTCGGGGCTGTTGAGGGACGGGTGACCTTGGGCTGGGGCTCAGGTGGGCCCCTTTAAGAAATCATGGAAGTGTCCAGGATAGGAGGCACAGGAGGAGCAAGACAGGACAACAGGAGAGAGCACTGCTGGGCAAGTCTTCAGGGAGCAACAACTGATCGCAGACGTGAGAGGGCTGGTGAGTGACTGACACATCCTGGAGAGTGGGGGGGCACACCTGAGAGGATTGAAAGCATGCAGTCTGGGACGGGTGCCGAGCCAGTGGAGTGGACTGTGTTGTCGTGGACTGTGTTGTCGTGGGCAGCGGACTGCGTTGTCATGGGCAATGGAGTTGGGCAGCTGCAGCCAGGAGGGCTGGCAGGGCCTGAAGAGCACTGATTGGGATCTGTACTGTAGGACAGCTATCACAGGACTTTCCCTACAGTTAAAGGGGCCCGCGGTCCCTACCCATAATGGGCATTTGCTAAGGCCGGGCTGGGCAGGGTGACCGGTGGGCCACATCACTCAACAGCCCCTATGGGGCACCACTACTGAACTTCACATGTGACAGTTTGTATGGCTGAAATCACATCACATTCTCATCAAAAGGGTGCCGGACCCTTTTTTTGGTCCGCACTGGAATTGAAGTGCATGGGTCTAAACACCAATTCCACAGTCCGCACTTCATTCTGGGGGGTGTCATTATCTTTATATTGACACCCGCAGAAGGTCACAGATATCAGTGTGAACTGTCTGCGAGTCAGATGTGATGCTGGACCCCATACAGGAATCGCAATGGTTCCCACACACATCACAGGATGTGGAACCCTTGGGCCAGATTCACAGAGCAAGTACGCCGGCGTATCTACTGATACGCCGGCGTACTTTCAAATTTGCCGCGTCGTATCTTTAGTTTGAATCCTCAAACCAAGATACGACGGCTTCTGGCTTCAATCCGACAGGCGTACGGCTTCGTACGTCTTCGGATCGTAGGTGCAATACTTCGGCGCCCGCTGGGTGGAGTTTGCGTTGTTTTCCGCGTTGGGTATGCTAATTAGCTTTTTCCGTCGATCCACGAAGGTACGCGTGGCCGTCGCATTCTCTTACGTCGTCGCTAGTTGGCTTTTCCCGGCGTATAGTTAAAGCTGCTATTTTGTGGCGTATAGTTAGACTTGCCATGTTAAAGTATGGCCGTCGTTCCCGCATCGAATTTTATTATTTATTTTTTTGCGTAAGTCGTCCGTGAATAGGAAAGGACGTAAGTCACGTCTACATTCAAAAAATTACGTCAGTGCGACGTCATTTCGTGCAAAGCACGGCGGGAAATTTTCGAAACGGAGCATGCGCAGTTCATTCGGCGCGGGGACGCGCTTCATTTAAATGAATCACGCCCCCTACCCGCCGATTTGAATTACGCGCCGAGAGATACACTACACCGCCGTAACTTACGGCGCAAAATCTTCCTGGATTCGACTTAGAGCCAGGTAAGATACGGCGGCGTAGTGTATCTCTGATACGCTGCGCCTTTCTAAATCTATGTGAATCTGGCCCCTTATGTGTAACCCACCACAACCTAATATAGAACAGGTATATAATAATAGTAATAATAATATAATAATACAGGTTGGGTAACATCTAGATGACTTGGTTTGGTTTTTATGTAAATGTCTAAGCACAGGTAGTTCCCTCCATCGGAATCCATCGACATCAACACAATCACCAGATTGTATATAGAAGGTACACACAATTTATTTTTATTTTATGAATTATTTTTCTATATATGTTCTATTGTATAATCATCATCATCAAATATATAATTATTATTATTATTATTATTATTATTATTATTATTATTATTATTATTATTAAAGGAAAAAAAGTGCGGCGCTGATAGGGATCTAGTATGAACTATAATCCAAAACAAACGTGTGGGGGCATAAAAATGGCCAAAATATTAGTGAGTGACACCATGGGGCAGATCCACAAAGCGAGTACGCCGGCGTACCTACTGATACGCCGGCGTACTTTCAAATTTCCCGCGTCGTATCTTTGTTTTGAATCCTCCAAACAAGATACGACGGCGTCTGGGTTAGATCCAACGGACGTACATCTTCGTACGCCTTTCGGATCTAAGATGCAATTCTTCGGGGTCCTCTGGGTGGCGTTCACGTTGTTTTCCGCGTCGGGTATGCAAATTAGCTATTTCCGACGATCCACGAACGTACGTGCGGCCGGCGCATTCCTTTACGCCGTCTCTAGTCGGCTTTTATCGGCGTATAGTTAAACCTGCTATTTGGTGGCGTATAGTTAGACTTGCTATGTTAAGTATGGCCGTCGTTCCCGCATTTAATTTTATATATTTTTTTTTTCGTTCGCATAAGTCGTCCGTGAATCGGGATGGACGTAATTTACATCCACATCAATTACTCTTGTGTGCCCGGGATATGGTGAACCAAAAAAACCTCCTCCTGGAAAACGACAGGAGAGCAAATTCACATGGAGGGACATGGAAAAAATAAAAGGAGGCTCCGCAGTTAATTCCAATGGGAGATAAAAAAAAAGCCTTTATTGGCATAAATGGAACAAAGTAAAAATTGGATAAGAACAATAAAAGTACAAGCCCTGTGAAGAGGCAGGTGCAAGTGGTCACGAATGAATAACAAAGCGTGGTGGACAAATAGCTGTAACAGGCTATGTACCCAGCTATTTGCCGAAAAAAGCCTTACGGAAACGACGTAAAAAAATGCGCCGGGCGGACGTACGTTTGAGGATTCGCGTATCTAGCTAATTTGCATACTCTACGTGGAAATCAACGGAAGCGCCACCTAGCGGCCAGCGTAAATATGCACCTAAGATCCGACGGCGTACTAAGACGTACGTCAGTGGGATCTAGCCCAGCTTCAGGCGTATCTTGTTTTGTGGATACAAACCAAAGATATGACGGCGCATCCTAGAACTTACGCGGCGTATCAATAGATACGCCACCGTAAGTTCTTTGTGGATCTGGCCCATATTCTCCATTAGTTGTCTATGAGATGTGTGTATTGGGCTGTTGGCTAAAAAAAAGTACGGATGACATCACAAAGGCTGTAGGATGACTGCATTGTATATAGAAGGTACACACCATTTTTATTTTACATGTTTCTATGTATGTTCTACTGAACAATAATAATAATAATAATAATAATACTAATACAAATAATAATAATAATAATAACAATAATAATAATAATAATAATAATAATAATAATAAAAATAATAATAACAATAAAAATAATAATAATTATTATTATTATTATTATTATTATTATTATTATTATTACTACTGTTTTTATTAAAAATAATACTGTTTAATCCTTCATTCTCCATCACTTGTCTATGGTCTGTGTGTATTGGGCTGTTGGCTAAAAAAGTACAGATGAAAACACAAAGGCAGGGACATGCTGTAGGATGACTGCATTGTATATAGAAGGTACACACAATGTTTATTTTACAATTTATATATGTATGATCTACTGAATAATAATAATAATAATAATAATAATAATAATAATAATAATAATAATAATAATAATAATAATAATAACCATATAATAATAATAATAATAATAATAATAATAATAATAATAATAATAATAATAATAATAAATAATAATGATAATAGCTGGTATTATTGTTATTATTATTATTATTATTATTATTATTATTATTATTATTATTATTATTATTATTATTATTATGAGTTAGAATAGTCCAACTGTATAAATCTTCATTCTCCATTACTTGTCCATGGTCTGTGTGTATTGGGCTGTTGGTTGGATAAATACAGATGAAAACACCAGGACATTCTGTATGATGACTTTATTGTATATAAAAGGCACACACCATTTTTATTTTACATTTTATATATGTATTATCTACTGAATAATAATAATAATAATAATAATAATAATAATAATAATAATAATAATAATAATAATAATAATAGTTGTTGTTGATATTATTATTATTATTATTATTTAGTTGTTGTTGATATTATTATTATTATTATTATTATTATTATTATTATTATTATTATTATTATTATTATTATTATTATTTTTATTATTTAAAATATTAAAACTGTTTAAAAATATATTCTCCATCACTTGTCTATGGTCTGTGTGTATTGGGCTGTTGGCTAAAAAAGTACGGATGAAAACACAAAGGCAGGGACATGCTGTAGGATGACTGCATTGTATATAGAAGGTACACACCATTTTTATTTTACATTTTATATATGTATGATCTACTGAATAATAATAATAATAATAATAATAATAATAATAATAATAATAATAATAATAATAATAATAATAATAATAATAACCATATAATAATAATAATAATAATAATAATAATAATAATAATAATAATAATAATAATAATAATAATAATAATAGCTGTTGTTATTATTATTATTATTATTATTATTATTATTATTATTATTATTATTATTATTATTATGATATGGTTATTATTATTATTATTATTATTATTATTATTATTATTATTATTATTAATATTATTATTATTAATATTATCATTATTATGAGTTAGAATAGTCCAACTGTATAAATCTTCATTCTCCATTACCTGTCCATGGTCTGTGTGTATTGGGCTGTTGGTTGGATGAAAACACAAAGGTCGGGACATTCTGTAGGATGACTTTATTATATATAGAAGATACACATATAGACATTATAATATATTACATACATTTCTACCAGAAGAGCCTTTTACATCCTGAGAATGGTACATAGCGGACTGTATTTGGAAGTTGCGGTTATTGAATATCTAATGATGATTCCCTGTGTACAGTACGGCCACACAAGGCACACAGATGATGGAATACACAACGCGGTAACCCATAGTGACGGTAGCTGACAGTAAACTGTAACTAAGGCGACTCTCACATAACATTTTCTACCCTCATACAGTAAAACCTTGGTTTGAGAGTAACTTGGTTTGAGAGCGTTTTTGCAAGACAAACAAAACGTTTTAATAAATTTTGCCTTGATATAAAAGCGATGTCTTGATATAAGAGTAGCGTCATGTCACAACTGAGTATAAAAGAGAAGAGAGGAGCCTCTAAGTGTAGCAATATGGTTACATTTATTAAAGGTACAACATTTAGCAACTTATTGCTACACTTACAGGCGCCTCTCTTCTCTTTTAGCAAAAATGCTTTGATATACAAGTGCTTTGGATTACAAGCATGTTTGTGGAACGAATTACGCTCACAATCCGAGGTTTTACATTTCTTTTCAATTTTTAGGCAACAAAATGTTCACATTTCTGTGAATAAGTTAACCCCTTAACGACCGCCCACTGTATATATATATATATATACGTCGGCACTTTGAAGAGGGATATCTCGGTAATGGCAGCAGCTAGCTACCATATCCCCGGTATCCATCTTTTAATATACAGTTTACGATAATAGCGCTCTCTGCGGTGGATTCGCCGTAAGATTACCGTTATCGCCGCTCTCTCACACCCTCCACCGCTTACCGGAGTCGTCGGCAGCGACGGAGGCAATCGGGTCCTTTTCCTTACTTGCTATGGATACGAGTGAGGGCAAGATGGCCCCCGCCTGTCTCCATACCATAGAAGGGCGGAAGCGACGTCAAAACATCACTTCCGCCCTACATTTTAAAGGGCAATTTTTTTGTCATTTTTTCAAATGACAATTTTGTTTTATTATATTTTAATGTAAATAAGAGATGTGAGGTCTTTTTTGACCCCCAGATCTCATATTTAAGAGGACCTGTCATCCTTTTTTCTATTCCAAGGGATGTTTACATTCCTTTTAATAGGAATAAAAGTGACCCAATTAAAAAAAATAACTGTTTTAAAAATCAATAAAATAAAGTAAAATAAATAAGAGAAACATGTTTTAAAACGCCCCGTCCCGACGAGCTCACGCGCAGAATCATAGCCTTTACGCATGTCTGTGTCCACGTCAGAGTCTCATTGCACAATGTGTCCCCACCAGACCCTTCCACACATCTGTGTCCCCATTAGCGCCTTTCCGCACCTCTGTGTCCCTCATCAGACTCTCCCCAATATCAGTGTCACCATCATCAGTCTCCCCAGGATCAGTGTCCCCATCAGCAGTCTCTCCAGCATCAATGTCCCCAGCATCAGTGTCCCCAGCAGTCACCCCAGCATCAGTCTACCCAGGATCAGTCTACCCAGGATCAGTCTCCCCAGGATCAGTCTCCCTATCATCAGTGTCCCCAGAAGTCTCCCCGTCAGCAGTCTCCCCAGCATAAGTCTCCCCAGCATCAGTGTCCCCATCAGCAGTGTCCCCAGAATCAATGCCCCCAGTATCAGTGTCCCCAGAATCAGTGTCCCCATCAGCAGTGTCCCCAGAAGTGTCCAAATCATTAGTGTCCCCAGCATCATTGTCACCATCAACAGTGTCCCCAGCATCAGTGTCCCCAGCAGTGTCCAAATCATTAGTGTCTCCAGCATCGGTGTCCACAGCAGTGTCCAAATCACCAATGTCCCCAGCATCAGTGTCCCCATCAGCAGTGTCCCCAGCAGAGTGCCAGAATCATCAGTGTCCCCATCAGCAGCCTCCCCATCAGCAGTGTCCCAAGGATCAGTGTTCTCATCACTAGTGTCCCCAGGATCAGTGTCCCCATCAGCAATGTCCCCAGCAGAGTCTCCTGTATATGTACATTTGCCTCTTACCTCGAGCAGCTCCTTTGCACCTCCCGACTTCCTCCTGCTGCTACACACATGGAAGGATTTATAATACAAACAGCGGGTGGGACGCCGGGAGGTGCCGCGCTGATGGCATCGGTCATCATTGGTGGTAGGACAGGCAGTCCCAGCAGCCAATTGGCGCAGCGTGGCAGCATGGGAGGGTGTGGGGGAGCGGCTTTGTTTGCGGGACCCGCTAGTCATACTGACAATCTACTGCTCTCAAAGGCAGCAGATCGGCAATGCCAAAAGTGTGGGTGAGCCACAGGCCAGGGAAAAGGCACAAGTTGGCCAGATGTGGCCAGCGGGCCGGGGTTTGGAGACCCTTGCTATAAATTATTCAACTATTTCTACCCCCACAATTTTAAAGTATAAACCTTTTTTTTTACATCTTTTCAAGACCTTTGACAACAAAATGTTTACAATCCTGTAAATTGGGGTTATAGCCAAAACATATTTCACATTGTGGGGACTAGAGCCCAGTAAAACTTGGTTTTGGGACCAGAAGTGAGGTTGGATTTCCCCAATGAAGACACGGAGCTCACTATAGACCTGGCACGGGTTCTGACCTTCAACATTACTAAGATTTATGTTATTTTGTTATAATTGTCTCTTTGGGGGAGATTGTAACTTCACTTCTGGTCTCAGTGATCTCATCGTAGTTGCTGCTCATAACCTTTTCTGTATAAATACGGAAATTGGGCCAAGAAGTTTTGGGTTTCCGTGGATTAAAATGAAACTTTGAGCAGTTGGGTACATCAGGAGAATTATCCAGGAACACAATACAAGAATATCATCTTGGAATGAAGTCAGCAAAGCTGCCATAACTACAAGGTAACAAGTCAAATCCAAGACAAGTCTCATTATCATTATCTTGGTGGCCCGGATGTGTCCCTGGAGCTGAGATGACGTTAGATGAGATTCACCGAGGTTTATCCTGCAGACGTGTCTCAGCAGTGATGTGACACATTGACTGATGCAGAGACAAGTCAAAGTTAAGGGAACAAAGCATCCAAAAAATGAGTTAAAAATGGCAAAACTGGAATTTATTGTAACATCGTAATAACTGGTAGTTAAAAAAGTCCTGTTTTGTATAGGATTGACTTCTGTTAACCAGAAAACTGGCAAAGTGATGATGATTGAGCCAAGAACTGACCCCACTATGAGCTGAGGAACAGAAGACAGGAACGTGGCTTTCATCCTCAGGAGATAAGGATGGGAAAAGTTCACCAATCGGACAAAGTAGAACATGGAGAGCCAAGCGGTGTTCCAGGTACTGACATAGAATAAAGTGAACTGTAGAGTAATCAATAAAATAAATACATTCTTACCAAAGTTGAAGAACATCTTAAGAGTGTCCAGCATGCCATCAAAGGACAGGCAGACCTGCATGAAAATATTGATAAGCGCTGTAGACATTTGGATTTGGTCACAGACAACAGAATTTCTTCTCTTTTTCCATTGTAACAAATACAAAGTCAGAAGTAAAGAGTTGCTCATTGTCCCGGAGAGACCCGTGAGAAGTGAGAAGACAAATTTGAACAGTTCCGGAGCTGTGAACATCTTAGAAGAAGGAAGAGTGATTGTTGGGTTCTCCTTCTGCAGAGATAATCTGGATAAAATAATAGTGCAGGTATAAAGTGAAATCTGTCAGAAGAGATTCAGAGAAGACGTGTCATGGAATGCAAATCTCTCCAGGATCCGGTTGCCGGGTTTTATGGGCAGAAAACGTCTCATCAGGTTTCATAGGAAATCATTTGCTTCACCTGATCCTTGTTTGGTTTGTACCGGTGAGCTCAGGAACATTCAGAAATAAATCACCTTCTATAAAAAAAAATATGTCGATCACAGTTGTGTTTATTATCTAAATCTTCCTTGTGTGTAGGATGACAACAAACAGGGAATTCTGTTAAAAACATGTAGAGCCCAACTGAAGTTTACAACTTTCTCTGTGTACTGTGTATCATAAACAATTGCTATTTTTTTATTAAATTAATCGTTTTCAAATTTCTTCCCCAACCTTTGTTACATCTCAGTACTGTTGATCTCCTTCTGATTTTGCTCCTCTCCCTGTCAGGTAATCTAGGATCACCTGAGAGACACAGTCAGTGCTCTGCGTCCTGGACAAGAATGGTCTGTTGGAATTAAAGTTTTTGCCCTCCCCTCTGCCATTTATTGTGATGGGTGACCTCACTGACAAATGGAGAGAGGCTCAAGATACAAGAGGACCGGGACAGACTCGCCTTGCATGCAAAAGAAATTTGATCCACCTCGATCTGAGAATATCTCTCATGTTGTCTTAGGGGAAACCCTCCTTCCTTCTCCTGGTGTTCCTGGACAAGACAGACCTCCTCCCGGGTTCTCACAATATGGACCCCACTACAGATTCACACACGCCTGGTGAAATATCTCTCAGAATTCCTCAGGGGAAACCCTTCCTTCTCCTGGTGTTCCTGGACAAGACAGACCTCCTCCCGGGTTCTCACAATATGGACCCCACTACAGATTCACACACGCCTGGTGAAATATCTCTCAGAATTCCCCAGGGGAAACCCTTCCTTCTCCTGGTGTTCCTGGACAAGAAAGACCTCCATCCGGGTTCTCATGATATGGACCCCACTACAGAGTCACACACGCCTGGTGAAATATCTCTCAGAATTCCTCAGGGGAAACCCTTCCTTCTCCTGGTGTTCCTGGACAAGACAGACCTCCTCCCGGGTTCTCACAATATGGACCCCACTACAGATTCACACACGCCTGGTGAAATATCTCTCAGGATGCCTTCGGGAACACAAATCCTCATCACAGTGCACCTAGACAGCTCAGACCTTCTCCCGGATCTCATTCAGTCATGTGTAGCCATATAAAACAAAAGCAAGCCATAGTGCCTTTTGCCTTTGTTTTATATGGCTACACATGACTGAATGAGATCCCGAGTGGAGTTCTGAGCTGTCTAGGTGTTCTTCGTGTTCCCAAGGTATCCTGAGAGATATTTCACCAGGCGTGTGAGACTCTGTAGTGGTGTCCATATCATGGGAACCCGGGAGGAGATCTGTCTTGATTCACAAAGCACTTGCCTGTAAAGTTGCGGCGGCGTAGCGTAAATCCCTCCGGCGCAAGCCTGCCTAATTCAAATGATCCGGGTAAGGGGCGTGGATCATTTAAATTAGGCGCGTTCCAGCGCCGAACTTACTGCGCATGCTCCGTTTTAAAATTTCCCGCGTGCTTTGCGCGAAATGACGTCGCACCGACATCATTTTTTGAACTTCGACGTGAGTTACGTTCTTTCCTATTCACGGACGACTTACGCAAAATTACGTCATTTCCTATTCACGGACGACTTACGCAAAATTCGAAGCGGGAACGACGGTCATACTTTAACATGGCAAGTCTATCTATACGCCACAGAATAGCAGCTTTAACTATACGCCGGGAAAAGTCGACTAGCGACGACGTAAGAGAATGCGACGGCCGCGCGTACGTTCGTGGATCGACTTAAAAAGCTAATTAGCATACCCGACGCGGAAAACGATGCAAACTCGACCCAGCGGGCGCCGAAGTATTGCACCTACTATCCGAAGGCGTACAAAGCTGAACGCCTGTCGGATCGAACCCAGAAGCCGTCGTATCTTGTTTTGAGGATTCAAACTAAAGATACGACGCGGGTAATTTGAAAGTACGCCGGCGTATCAGTAGATACGCCGGCGTACTTCTTCTGTGAATCTGGCCCAATGTTTTCTCATCACTATTACCTGTCCATGAATTGTGTGTATTAGGATTTTGGTTGGAAAAATACGGATGAAAACACAAAGACTGGGGCAGCATGTTGACTTTATTGTAGATAGAAAGTACACGCAAATTTTATTTTACTTTTTTTATATCTTTTCTATGTTATTATTATTATTAGTGGCCCGGATTCAGAGAGCAATTGCGCCTGCGTAACCATAGTTACGCAGCGCAATTGCTGACTTGCTCCGGCGTTACGAATGCTCCTGATTCAGGAACATCGTAACGCCGACAGCAGCCTAAAATCTGCGTGGCATAAGGCTCTTATGCCACGCAGATTTTAGGCTGCATTCTTGCGATGACCACTAGGGGGCGCTCCCATTGTGCTCAGTGTATAGTATGCAAATTGTACGTACGCAGGTACGCAGGTACGCAGGTTACAGAGTTTCCGTACGGCGTCTTTAGCGTAAGGCTGCCCCTTCTAATAGTAGGGGCAGCCAATGCTAAAGTATACCCGCCGTTCCCGCGTCGTGAAATTTGAATTTCACGTCGTTTGCGTAAGTGATTCGTGAATGGCGCTGGACGCCATTCACGTTCACTTTGAAGCAAATGACGTCCTTGCGACGTCATTTGCCGCAATGCACGTCGGGAAAGTTTCCCGACGGAGCATGCGCTCTACGCTCGGCGCGGGAGCGTGAAATCGTGAAATTTGAATTTCACGTCGTTTGCGTAAGTGATTCGTGAATGGCGCTGGACGCCATTCACGTTCACTTTGAAGCAAATGACGTCCTTGCGACGTCATTTGCCGCAATGCACGTCGGGAAAGTTTCCCGACGGAGCATGCGCTCTACGCTCGGCGCGGGAGCGCGCCTAATTTAAATGATTCCCGCCCCCTACGGGATCATTTACATTAGGCGCCCTTACGCAGGGCAAGTTTACACAGCGCCCCCGCAATTTACGGAGCTACTGCTCCGTGAATCACGGGTAGCGCAGTAAATTTACGGGGGCGCAGGGCAAAAACGCTGCCCTGTGCCTCCGTAAGAAAGGGGCAAATTCTACCTGAATCCGGGCCATTGTTATTAAAATTATAATACTGGACTACTAATGTAAGCATTAAAAAAAAAATCCTTAATGAAGGATGTACCATCATTCCAAGTATATTCAAAGATAAAAAAAAAAAAAAGACATGGAACTTCATAGGTACAAACAATATCTTCTCAGTGTTAAAAATGATATAAATGTATTAACCATCTTAAAAATTTAAAATCTTAAAAATGAAAAATGTTGTTGTTTATTTAGAATTGTTTTATCAGAGAAATCTCCACCCCCATTACCTGTCCATGGTCTGTGTGTATTGGGCTGTTGGTTGGAGAAATACGGATGAAAACACAAAGGTCGGGACATTCTGTATGATGACTTTATTGTAGATAGAAAGTACACACAATGTTTATTTTACATTTGTTATACATTTTCTATGTTATTATTTAATTAATATGATCAGACTACTAATGTAAGAATTCTAAAAAAACAAAAAACATCCTTAATGAAGGGTGTACCAAAATTCCAAGTATATTCGAATATAAAAAAAAAAAAAAACTTTATAGGTACAAACAATTAGCTGGATTCAGGTAGGGGCACGCATCTTTGTGGTGGCGTATTTACACTACGCCGCCGTAAGTTAGCTAGGGAAGTACTGTATTCACAAAGTACTTGCCTAGCTAACTTACGGCGGCGTAGTGGGCGTGAATGCGGCGGACGTAAGCGTGCCTAATTCAAATTTGGCTGAGGGGGCGTGTTTTATATTAATGGGGGGTGACCTGACGTGATTGACGTTTTTTTACGAACGGCGCATGCGCCGTCCGTGTACATATCCCAATGTGCATTGCGGAAAAAGTACGCCGCAAGGACGTATTGGTTTCGACGTGGACGTAAATTACATCCAGCCCCATTCACGCAAATGACGTTAAATTTTCAAATTTCGACGTGGGAACGACGGCCATACTTAACATTACTCATACACAAATACGAATTTATTCAAAGTTATGAATTATCCAAAATAACGAATCTTGCATTTAAACAAATGGAACGGAACAAATTATGATAAATAATAAAAATAATAGTAATAAAAAGTTTTTTAATCATTATTATTGTTTTTTATTGTTATTACTTTGTTACGTTCCATTCGTTTAGATGCGACATTTGTTATTTTGGATAATTTGTAACTTTGGATAAATTTGTATTTGTTACATTCACTAACAGCCAAATTTGAAAGGACATTCCAATCCCTATAATTTAATAGTTAGTAATAGTTAAGTTATTATTAGTTATTATTTCAGATTTTTTCATTTCAGAATTTCAGAATTTTCTAACTTATGAATTTTCTGAAAAATTTGTTAAGCGGGTTTTCGTTAATTTGGATATTTCCAAATTAACAAGTTTATCAATATTTGTTAAAAAACTAATTTGGAACTAAACGAATTTGCACATCTCTACTTTTCAACAACTTTACTATTTGAGGAGAATGAAGTGTTCCGGCCTCCGTACGTCAGTCCTCATTTTATTTTATAGCTGTGTGATGGAGAACATCCTTACTTCCTAAATTACAAATTAGTGTAAAATTATTATTAATGTTTTCACTCTTTTATCCTTGTGTTTTCCTAATAATTACCGTATATACTCGAGTATAAGCCAAATTTTTCTGCACATTTTTTGTGTGCTGAAAATACCCCCCTCGGCTTATACTCGAGTCACCTTTTTGACCTCCCGGACTTTGGGAACCCGGTACTGGTCGGCACACATGTAGCCCCACTCTTCCTCTACAAGTGTGCAAAGTTTGTTGTCCGGGGGACCTACAGCCGGGGAGCACCGATTTTTCAAAGCCGGGCACCCCTTCCATAGACTCCCATGTTAAACGGTAATTTCTCTGGTGATTTTGGGGACCCGGTACTGGCCGGTCGTAGGTCCCCCCGACCCGGAACTTGGCACACATGTATCCCCATTTCACCTCTACAAGTGTGAAAAGATTGTTGTCTGGGGGGCCTACAGCCGGGGAGCACTGATTTTCAAAGCCGGGCACCCCTTTCCTAGACTCCCATGTTAAACGTCAGTCTAGTCATGGACACAGTGAGGCATGAGAACAGTGAGACATAGGCACAGTGAGGCATGGGCACAGTGAGGCATGGGCACAGTGAGGCATGGGAACAGTGAGGCATGGGCACAGTGAGGCATGGGCACAGTGAGGCATGGGCACAGGGAGGCATGGGCACAGTGAGGCATGGGAACAGTGAGACATAGGCACAGTGAGGCATAGGCACAGTGAGGCATGGACACAGTGAGGCATGGGCACAGTGAGGCATGGGCACAGTGAGGCATGGACACAGTGAGGCATGGGCACAGTGAGGCATGGGCACAGTGAGGCATGCACATGGACACAGTGAGGCACAATGAGCTGTGCAGATGGACACCCTAGGCTTATACTCGAGTCAATAAGTTTTCCCATTTTTTTGTGGTGAAAATAGGTGCCTCGGCTTATACTCGAGTATATACGGTATTTATGAATTAATGAATTAATTTAGTTTGTCTTGATTTAATTTTCCATCAAAATGTGTGCCATATTCCATTTCTTTCTTTTAAAACATGTTTTTTGAATGACAATGAAAATGTCTTTACCCTTAACCACTTCCATATCAGATACTTACCCCCCTTCCTGCCCAGGCCAATTTTCAGCTTTCAGCGCTGTCGCTGTTTGAATGACAATTGCGCGGTCATGCTACACTGTACCCAAACAGAAATGTTATAATTTTGTTCCCACAAATAGAGCTTTCTTTTGGTGGTATTTGATCACCTCTGCGGTTTTTATTTTTTGCTTAACAAATAAAAAAAACTGAATAAAAAAAAAAAAAGTTTTGCTTTTGTTTCTGTCATAAAGTTTTGTAAAAAAGTAAGTTTTCTCCTTCACTGATAAGCACTGATAAGGTGGCACTGACAGGCACTGATAAGGCAGCACTGATGAGGTGGCATCAATGAGCGGGCACTGACGATGGGCACTAGTAGGAGACACTGTTGGGTGGCACTGATATGCAGCACTGGTGGGCATTGATAGGGAGCACTGATGGGCACTCATGTGTGGCACTGGTGGGCACTGATAGGCGACACTGTTGGGTACTGAAAGGCTGCAAAGATGGGTACTTATGGGCTGCACTGATAGGCGGGACTGTTGGGCACTGATAGGTGGTACTCATGGGCATTAATGCATGGCACCAATGGGCACTGATATGCGGCACTGATATGTAGCACTGATAGGCATCCCTGGTGGCACTGGCAGTGGTAGGCATTGTGAGTGGGCACTGATTGGCAGCTGCCTGAGCATTGATTGGCAGATGCCTGGGCACAGATTTGCATTTCCCTGGTGGTCTAGGGGGGGGGCACTCCTGGTGGTCCTGGGTGGCATGATGGTGGTCCTGGGCAGGATCCAAAGGGGGGCTGTGCTGATAAACAATCAGCACAGACCCCCCTGTCAGGAGAGCAGTCGATCGGTTCTCCTCTACTCGCGTCTGACAGATGCGAGTGAGGAAAAGCCGATCAACTGCTCTTCCTGTTTACAACGTGATCATCTGTGATTGGACACGGCTGATCACATGGTAAAGAGCTCTTTACCGAGATTGGTGTAGCTGTGTGTCAGACTAACACTGCACCACTTATTGCTGCGATGGGGCGGCTGTTATCCTGCTGGACGTCATATGACGTCCAGTCTGGATAACGCAACCACCGCCTGGCGACATTTTGCTATAGGCCGGGTGGGGAGTGGTTAATGTATAAATCTTTTTAAATTAAGTTAAAGCCATATTTTTCCACAATGGGAAGAACTTGGTACCATTTGGTTTTGGGAAAGCAAGTGAAGTTGGGTCCCCCAATAAGGACCCAGAGCTCACTACAAACCTGAATGAGATTCAAACCTTTGATACTACCATTTTTTTGTTTTGTTTTTTGCTATCATTGTCTCCTTGGGGGAGATTATCTCCTAACTTCCGGTCCCAGGGATCTCATTGTAGGTGCTGCTCATTACCTTTTCTACAATAATACAGAAATGAGGCCAAGCATCATTTATATCCCAAATGTAACAGCATCACAAATTAGTCAAAGACACATCGTCTACACAATTTGCTTTTCAGCTTTGGGTTTCCGTAGATTAAAATGAGACTTTGAAATGTTGGGTACATCATCATAAATAGCCAGGAAAATGTTTTAATATTATCATGTATTTTGAATGAAGTCAACATGCCTACAGTATTTACAAGATAAATAGTCAAGTCCAGGACAAGTCTCATGATCATTATGCTGGTGGCCCGGATGTGTCCCTGGAGCTGAGATGACGTTAGGTGAGACTCACCGAGGTTTATCCTCCAGACGTGTCCCAGCAGTGATGTGACACAATGACCGATGCAGAGACAAGTCAGAATGGATGGAAGAAGACATCCAAAGAACGAGGTAAACACGGCATAGATGACATTAATGTTAAGGTCATAAGCACCCGAAACTGTTAAACTTCCATTTTTTATATGATTGACTTCTGTTACCCAGAAAAATGGCAAATTGATAACGATTGAGCCAAGAACTGACCCCACTATGAGCTGAGGAACAGAAGACAGGAACGTGGCTTTCATCCTCAGGAGATAAGGGTGGGAAAAGTTCACCAATCGGACAAAGTAGAACATGGAGAGCCAAGTGGTGTTCCAGACAATGACATAGAAAAAAGCCAACTGTACAGTCATCAGTGGTACAAATAATTTCTTACCAAGGTTGAAGTTTATCTCATACGTGCCGGGAAGGGAATCAAAGGACAGGCAGACCTGCAGGAAAATATTAGTGAGCGCTATGGACATTTGGATTTGGTCACAGACAACAGAATTTCTGCTCTTTTTCCATTGTAACAAATACAAAGTCAGAAGTAAAGAGTTGATCATTGTCCCGGAGAGACCCGTGAAAATTGAAAACACAAATTTGAACTTTTCCACAGCTGTGACCATCTTAGAAGAAGGAAGAGTGATTGTTGGGTTTTCCTTCTGCAGAGATAATCTGGATACAATAATAGTCCAGGTATAAAGTGAAATCTGTCAGAAGAGATTCAGAGAAGACGTATCATGGAATGCAAATCTCTCCAGGATCCGGTTGCCGGGTTTGATGGGCAGAAAACATCTCATCGGGTTTCATAGGAAATCACTCGCTTCACCTGATCCTTGTTTGGTTTGTACCGGTGAGTTCAGGAAAAAAACATAGTCTAAAAAAAAACATTGAATGCTGCTTTGCTTATTATAGCATCTGCCATCTGTCTATGGCGACATCAACGTCTATTAACCACTTGCTGTCCTTAAAGGGGTTTAAAGCTTTGCCTTTTTTTCCTATGCATTAAGGTAAAAAAACATCTGATGCTTACAAGCCCCCCATTCCCCCCGGTTTACTTACCTGAGCCCTCAAAAGTCCCATGTTGTGAACGCGCTGGCTACTCACCCCTGTCTTTTGGGCTGTTCTCGGCTCTTCATTGGAGATTGATAGCAGTGCAGCCATTGCCTCCCGCTGCTGTGAATCTCATCAATGACGCGCCGCGCCGGGGGTGGGGCCGAGTGATACACTTGGCGGCTATAGCCACCAACTGTATCACGGGAGCACGCCCGCAAGCTAACCCTCCTGGGAGAGAGATTCCCAGAACGGGGGCTAGCTCTTGCAGGGAGGAGCCGAGACAGCCGCCAAGGGACCCCAGAAGACCAGGATCGGGGCCGCTCTGTGCAAAACAAGCTGCACAGTGGAGGTAAGTATAACATGTTTGTTATTTAAAAAAAAAACCTTTACAACCCCTTTAATCTATTTTCAAACACCATGGACTTAACGTGGTTAAAAGAGGCTACAGTCAAGTTTTTCAGCCAATGATCAGCTGTTTACTAAACGTGGCCCCGGTGGCTCTTCGCCGGCTCATTTACTTTAACAGTAGTGAAATCCGCTGCCCCACCACCACTGATAGCTCAGGGCCACAATAAGCTGCTCCAACAGTGAGAGCAGGAGGACAATGTGTAATATCTGTTCCTTGATCTCTTCCTCTGCAGGTAATGAACCTGGAAGTGATGGGCATTTTGTCACTTACATAGTACATAGTAAGTGAGGTTGAAAAAACACCATCAAGTCCGACCTATGTGTGTGTATATATATCAGTTGAGCTAATGTGGTCAGGGAAGTAGCTAATAAAGCATAATCTGTGCTAGATTTGAGGCAGTGGCATGCAGATGAGACATTGGGTATCTTATAGACTCTGACAGAATATTTCACCTGCCCATGCTATCACATAGCGGCTTGTTAGCCTCCATGTGCAGTGGCGTTGCTAGGGGGTGGGCCGCACCTGGGTGACACCCACCAGAGGGGTGACACCCAGGAGTAGCGGCACTGCTAACACCGTCCACTGCCCTACACTGATCTGCCTCTCGGGTCTCATGGCTGTGTCCCCTAGCAGAGCGAACCAAAGCCGCCTCCCCTCCTCTCTTTTTACACACAGGAGGAGGGAGAGCCTGAGGGACACACACCGCTGTCTGCTGTCATATATGTCCGTGCTGTTCTGAGGTCTGTACACTGCTATATGTAGATGGAAATGTGCAGGGGGGCACTATGGGAGGGGAGAGGGGGTTCTATACTGATGGGGGTCTGCACTGGGGGGGTCTATACTGATGGTGGTCTGCACTGAGGGAAGTCTATACTGATGTAGGGTCTGTACTGAGGGGGGTGTCTATACTGATGGGGCGTATGCACTGAGGGGGGTCTAAACTGATAGGGGGTCTGCACTTAGAGGGGTCTATACTGATGAGAGGTCTGCACTGAGTAGGGGTCTGCAATGAGGGGGTCTATACTGATAAGAGTTCTGCACTGAGGGGGTTGTCTATACAGATAGGGGGTCTGCACTGAGGAGGGTCTGTACTGAAAGAGAGGGGTCAGTACTAGGTGGGGGGTCTATACTGAGGAAATGGGGGTTGTACTTAGTGAGGGGGGTCTATACTGAGGTAGGGGAGTCTGTACTGAGGGAGGGGGATCTATGCTGCGGGAGGGGATCTGTACTTAGTGGGGGGGTCTATAATTAGTGGAGGGGGTCTGTACTGAGGGGGGACTATAGTTGGTGGTGGGGGGTTACACAATTTTGCACCGGGTGACACCAACCCTAGTGAAGCCACTGTCCATGTGATAGCAATACATTTACAAATAGTGTTAACTACATACAGTAACTTCCTTATAGTGCAGCGCTGTGTGTCTTTAAATCATTATGTGAAATGCAATTATAACAATTCTTATGTCATCCCTTTGTTTAAACCAAGTGATTCGTATCACAGTGCAACCAGTCCATATAAAACATCAACAAAAAGCATAGAAATAATGCTAACACTTCTATTCTTGGTGAAGAAACAGTTCATATATAACAGTGTATAAAACATGATCTGCCGCTGTGATCACCCGTCCTCCCTGGGCCTAGTCGGGGAATGATCACCAGATCTCTGAGCAGGACTCATATGTCTGGAGTTGATCGTTTAACCACTTGCTGTCTGCCTAATGTAGATATACGTTGCCAGAATAGCACTGGCAGGCAAAGCAACGTACGTGAATCTGCGCCCGCCGCAAGCTCCATGACTGTTCCCCGTGGGACCCGCAGACTCAATGTCTGCCAGTGTCCTGCGGTCGTGCCACGGATCGGCAGAACGGGGGGATACCATTGTAAACAATGCATCTACCTGTTCTGCCTAGTGACAGGACCCTGATCTTCTTGTCATGTCATGTCACTGGTAGCCCAGCCCCCGCACAGTCAGAATCACTCCCTAGGACACACTTAACCCCTTACTCACCCCCTAGTGTTTAAACCCTTCCCTGCCAGTGTAATTTACACATAATCAGTGCATTTTTATAGCACTGATCGCTCTATAGATTACAATGGTCCCAAAATAGCGTCAAAAGTGGCCGATACATCCAGGGGATCTATGGCTCCCCGGCCGTAGGTCACCCGGACAACAAACGTTGCACACTTGTAGAGGAAGAGTGGGGCTATATGTGTGCCAAGTTTGGGGTCCAGGGGACCTACGGCCGGCCAGTTACCGGGTCCCCAAGTTCCGGGAGATCAAGCGCAAAAAGGTGACTCGAGTATGAGCCGAGGGGGGGCGGCATTTTCATAATATAATAATCATAATATTTCAGCAGTTTAGCAATTGAGTTCCTTGGAAAATGGGAATCTCACGCCAATTGGTAAAGAAATTAGATTAGATACAGTGTGAATCATATAAATTAATTGATAAGCTGCTCCCCAAAGAAACAGTGGACTGGATAAAATTATGTGAACAAAGTGAAAGGTGGGGGCGCTGGAGTGAAGTAAATAGATAAATAAATATTTAAATTAAATAAAATGATATATAAACCAACATTGAGTGAATAAAGATAAATTAATATAGTAACCTACCAATGATAAACCAGTGATAGGGGTAGTGAAAAACACCACCAATAGACAATATAAACAAATCAATAAAGTCCATTCACATAAGTCTGTGTTCAATAGTGTATGTGCCCAAAGGAAATTCTTAAAGTTCAATGATAGGGGTTTCCACCTTCACCAAGACTCAAAACCACCCCAAATGTGCACAAAAAGGATGGCTCCTTACCACAAGGTGTTGACCTTTTTAATTAAAAAAAAGGTCAAATAAGCTTTAGATCACAAAACCCAGTACTTCAGAACTCCATGCGTGGCTCTAGTTCCCTTAATGCAGCCAGACTCCAGATGTCACAATACCGAACAAAGAGAAGGGGAGACCACCATAGTGTGATACCGTTTATTGTAAAAAAGTTTAAAAGCATAACATCGCCAAGTGGCATCTTACTTTTGTTGGTGCCTTAGTCCCGGCACTGAGGCTAAGGAGTGTTGTAGTGTTTGCGAAGAGTGTTCCACGCTGGGGAAGCTGGCGTGCGTTCCAACTCTCAGATCCGGAGAGCCAGCGGGACCGGAAGTGCGTGATTGTGCGTAACCAGGCGCCTCGACGTACGTTTCGTGTTGCCACGTCGTCAGGAAGCATGAATTAAGTTCCTTAGTATCTGATAATTGTTTTATTTTTATTATCTAATCACCTTAATTAAAATAATTAGTATACATGTATTTTTTTTTTAAATAGTGACAATGATTAAAAAAAAAATATATTAATATAATTTCATTTTTCTCTTTTGAAGCCATGTTATTAGTATTGATTTGGTAATGAATAAATAGAATGGAATAGACAAGGATAGATGTATATGCAAATTCATATGCCTCCAGGAGTTCACAAAAAGAAAATGGTCAAACAAATTGCATAATAAGGATATATGAATATGAATAAAATATATATATATATATATATATATATATATATATATATATATATATATATATATATATATATATATATATATCTTTTATCCAATTATTTTATTCATATATGTAAATAAAATACATTTTTCTGTATATTTTTTTTCACATTTTTAACGTAGATACAAAGTATAAAACCTGTTATGGTTGGTTTGTAGTTGCCACATAGTATTCCCTGTGTGTTTCCGATGTAAGCCCAATGGCCTGAGACAGAAGGGTTAATACCCTGGACATTTATCAATAGCTATAAGGGGGCTCCTCGGACAACACAGGGCGGACCTGAGGAAGGAGGCAACGCCCTCTGAAACGCGCTGTTCTGGCAACCTGTCAGTCTGTTCCATCAGAAGCCCCTCCCCCCCTGGATTACGTGGCGGAGGCTTCCACAGCCTCGTCCTGACCAGCCGGCACCTGGAGTCAGTGAGTGGCTTAAGCTTGCAGCCTGTCAGCAGTTGCTTGGTGAGCCATTGTTTGTGGAGGTTCTCATCCATCCATCCATCCATCCTGTGGACGATCCATCTATCTTGGCGCTCGGATGTGACCCTGGTCAGGGCTCCATAAAGGAGGATTCTAGATGCTAATGTTCTATCTACACTCGTAAGCATATTGATTTTAATTTCCTTTATCAAATAAACAAACATGTCATGGTTATGCAGTAATGTTTGTCTGTCAGCTTACCTCTCCTCCATGTGTTCAGATTAAGAGGCCAGCCTCTCTCACCTGGCTGCTTAGTAATCTCTCCTCTAAGCATGGCTCCACCCCAGGCCCTATCAGAGAACTCTATATTAATCTGTGCATTGCAAGCCAGCCCTGCTGATCAATATTGTGTGTTTTGGCTTCTGTGTGCTCATTGCTCTGTGTCCTACGTCTGATCCTGTTTACCGACTTTGGCTTGTTCTTGAATGTCCTCGTCTGCTTCATACCCTGACCTTTGGCGTGTTCTTCGACTATCACTATCTGCTTGTTACCATGGCCTTTTGGCTAATCTCCTGACTATCCTTGTTGTTCCAGGCTGCTGCTTCCTTCCTCTTTCTTCTGTAGTCTACCGAGAGCGTGAGCTGGGAGACCCTGGAGGCCGCGACCTGGAGCCAGTTGCAGCGCAGTCCATCCTCACCATTAGAGGCTCTGGTGAACGCCTGCTGCCTTTTAGGCTCCACACCCTGGGGAATCTATGCTCTAGCTCATAGTAGGATCTGTATTGGTGCTCCGGTGGACCTGCCTTCCTCAACCTCCCAGAGCTCCATCCACAGCAGTCAGCCATAGTGTCCACTTCCTTAGCGGTGCACTCCTGACTCCAACGGAGTGCATCTGTCACTTGGCCTCAGGTGACCTGACACAAACGTTATTTGCGCGAAAAGGAAACTGCCGCTCCAGGTGAGTGCACTAAGCAATCAATGTCCTCTCAGAAGCGTGGGTGCAGGCAATGCACGAAGCAAAACTTGAAGAAAAAAGATTGGACAGCCGCACTTCCACAAGATCCTTAAAAAAGGTTGCTTTTAATGGTAAAAAAGAAAACAGCACTACAAATCACAGCAGACAGTGGGGTGTATAGCTGACGCGTTTCACACTGTAATTTCAGTGCTTATTCATAGCTGATGAAGGGACAAGGTCTCGAAACGCGTAGGGCCTGAATGAACCCCTGTGGACAAGTCAGACACCTATCCATGAATCTTGATTTTTAATATTCATATTTTTTGTATTTATTGTATAATAAACTTTTATTACTATCACTAGGCTTCTGATTTAACAAGCTGTTACCATTAAAGCCCCACCCTGGGGGATCCCTTTCTTTCCCATTCATGTGAAAAGGCCTCAAAGGATGGTATTTCACTTTTCTCTCCAACTCCTCTCCAATATTGTGTGTGATTGGCAGCTCGCCTGTATTGGTCCCACTGGTCCCAGGGGTTCCTATCAGTGGTGTAGCGTGGGGGGTGCAAGGGGGACCACCGCCCCGGGCACAAAATTTAGAGGGGCGCTGTCACGAGTGTGGAGAGGAGGGAGCGCCAACAACAGATGGGACATAGGAACAAATGCATGATGTCACCACTCCAGGCTTTACCAGTCATTATCAAGCACGCTCTCCTCTTCCCTACAGCCACAGCTTTCTCACACAGTGGATGATGTGCCCAGACTGAAGCTAGCTGAAAATAGGTAAGTCCATGGGTCAGGGGGCACAAAGTACTTGCTTCGCCCCAGGCACTGACAACCCATGCTATGCCACTGGTTCCTATTAGCCTGTTATAGTGCTCAATGTACCGTGTGAAATGGGGAGGAAGAGGAGAAAGAGATGCCTCCAATAGTGAAATATTGTATAAAAACAGTAGTGCTTTATTAATGTAGCGTGTGGACTCTTACATCAAAATATTAAAAGAACAGCGAAAATGTAAACAAGACACAGCGTTTGCAGCGCCGTCTTACGTCTCCTCCGGCTGCTTCCGGTCTTCGCCAGTCTCACGTGATCCCTGAGGCTGAGCAATCGATTGGTCCTCAGCTGCTTCCGTCGACATTCTCAGTTAGGAAATCGGGAAGTGAATCGTTGCGGCTTCACTGCCCGGTTCCCTACTGTGCATGTGCGAGTAGCGTGGCGCGTCCTCACTGGTCCCCGCTGTCTTCTGGGACCTGTGTGTTTCCCAGAAAACAGCCGGGGGGGATGTGACTCCCGCGGAAGTCATATATTTCCGCAAGTGGGTGCAAATACCTGTATTATACACCGGAGGGGGTTCCAAAAAGCGGAGGTTCACTTTAAGTCAGTGGTTCTCAACCTTCTAGTGCCGTGACCCCTTGATAAAATTTCTCAAGTTGTGGAGACCCCTAACAGTAGAATTTTTGTAGCGTGGGTTTTCAGCATCTAGGGTCAGACAAGTAATTTTGTGCCCCTAGCCCACGGACATTTAGGGATCCCTAAGTCCCTTACACTTGTACAGTATTAAAACACTTCTGGTACATTTTAGGATGTACCACTCTTTCTATGTTCTCCTTTCTTTCACTTTTATCTCTCTATCTTAATTTCTTGTCCCCCATCCCTCTCTCTAGTCATCTTTACTGTTCTTTCTCTTATTCTTTCTCTCCCTTTTTTTTTCTTTGTTCCTCCCCCTCTTTTCCTCTCCCTTCCATGTATTCTCTATTTTTATTCCTTCTCCTATTCCTTGGGGGGGGGGGGGTTTTGATCAGCCAGCTTAGATGATGCTCTTGATCATGGGTGTCCGCTCCATAGGGCAAGGGGGGGCAAATGACCCCCCCCCCCCTGGAAAATCAAGAAGGTGTTGAAGAGTCTCGCGGCCACGGGTTGTCTGAGCAGTCCCGGGCCGGATGTCACACAGGCACAGCGAGCAGAGAGAAGCCGCCTCCCCCTCCAATGTTTATGTGTACACAGGGGGAGGGAACCTGCTGCCTGTGCCGCGCTGATGGCTGATCTGAAGTACTAAATGGGATGGAGGAGGGGGTCCATCTGTGCTGAATGGAGGGGTCTGTGCGGAATGTGGGGTCTGTGCTGAAGGGGGGTCCATCTGTGCTGAATGGAGGGGTCTGTGCATAATGGGGGGGTCCATCTGTACTGAATGGTGGGGTCTGTACATTCTCTAGGCTATATTTATATGGGCATTGAGTTAAGCTGAATTATCTCAAGAGCTATTTCACACTGCCAGCTAGCTGCGTTATCGGTAAAGAGCCGCTAAAAAGCGGCATTTTACCATCGTTTTAGCTGCGCTATTCGGCCGTTAGCGGGCACTTTTAACCCTCGCTAGCATTATACGAAAGGGATTAAATGCGACTGTATCGCCGCTGCCAAAGTGCCCCCCCCCCCCGAAAAAATTTCAGCGGATGCCCATGCTCTTGATGAAGGTCATCTGCTGATCTGAGAACTGTAGTGGGGACTTTAAATGGCAAATCTAATCACAGGTAGTGTTACTCAATGTGTCTCCAGCTCTGTGGTGTCTCGCAGCAGTGACACCTATGCCAAAATCAGGGGAGATAGGGTCTCCTCCAGCCTCTCCCACTTCACATTTCTCACCAGTCAGCTGACCTCTAGTCTCTGCCCCACAGCCATGCTGTGAACTGAATGGTCGGGAGAGGGCTCCAGGAGCAGCCCAGCTGGGCGGCCACAGGCTCCGAGGATAGCCTTGCTGGATGGCTGTGAAAAGGCTGAGAGTCCTGCAGGCTTCAGGAACAGCCTAGAATTTGGTGACCCCTGGCAAATTGTCATTTTACCCCAGGGATGGACTGGCCATAGGGACTACAGGGAGTTTCCCGGTGGACCGATAGCTCAGTGGGCCATTTTTTAAAACAGAGATGCTGCTTGGAGGACTTTTTTTCATGCCCTGGCAGTGCCCCAGTGTGAAAGCACTCAGATTTTCACACTGGGGCTGCAGCGGAAGCGTTTTTCAGGTGCTATTTTTAGCCCAAAAGCGCCTAAAAAACGCCTCAGTGTAAAAAGGGGTCCTACACTCACCCCCTATCTTTTACACTCACTCTCTTTTTCTTACACTCACCCCCCTCTCTCACCCACCCCCTCTCACCCCCTTTCCCTCAACCCTCTCTCTCTCTCTCTCATTCCCCTCTCTCTCACCCTCTCATGATATACAATAATGGATGTAGGGGCCTATTGGTGGGCGTGATTTTTCAGGGGGTGGGGGCAGCATTTTATTGAATTAAAGTGGGCCGGTCTGGATGAAGTCCAGGGCCAAATTTTTTTCCCAGTCCAGCCCTGTTTTACCCCCAAGGGGGTCCCGACCCCCAGGTTGAGAACCACTGCTTTAAGTGGTTATGGGGAATGAATCCCTCGATTACAATCTCCCCAGAACTAAAGAAAAGCCCAAACTGTTCTTTGTGAGATTTTTTTTTGTCTGTCGTTAGAACTCCAATCCTCTTTCCTTACAGAACCAGCTGCAAAAGTCAACTGGTTTGCATATGATTTATTTCATGAGTATTCAAATGCCTCCATGGTAGAGTAATCTGATAGATCTTGGCCAAGAGTTTACACACACAAGCAAATTAATCTTTTTTTTCTAGTTTCCACTTCAGCCCAGAACAGAGACTGGTTTGAACATTTGAACTATAGAGATCAGAGCAGCTCCGTCTCCAGCCTCTATGATGGATATCGATCCCTATAGCTCCGTTATGGTGGCTTTCCTCACTGTGGTCACATTGGAGGCGACCGTTGGGATCTTTATGAATCTCTTCATTCTATTTGTGATTCTACAAAAAGATCTTAAAGAGAAAAGCACTCGCCCCGGAGATAAAATCCGCGCCGCGAGCATCGTGTCCCAAATCTTCCTAATCCTCGTCCTGATCCCCACCCTGTTCAGTCAAATCTCCTGGTTCCAAGCCTATAACATTTTAAGACTTGCGCTTAATTTATTAGCCGTGTACAGCATCAGCTCCAGCTTGTATCTCACCGCAATCTTCAGCTTCTTCCTGTTCATAAAGATAGTCCAGTTCAAGTCCGGTGTTCTCGGCTGGGCGAAGAGGAACGTGGCCCTTGTCGTCCCTCGGATGGTGGTGGCCGTCGAGGTCTTCTCTTTCTGCAGCAGCTTTCTGAGTCTCGTGTTCTTTGACGTCAATGGAGGGGTTCCCACCAACAGCTCCGCTGTCTTATCTAATTATGGTAATAGCGGACAATTGTTAGATCTGATCTTGGCTTTATTCTTGGTGCCTTATTTCATTATGGCCTTGACCACCATCTCAGCCGCCGGCTCCCTCGTGGTTCACAGCTATAAAATGAAGAAGACCGGCGCGGTCAGTACCAAGGCCTATAAGAAGAGCATCTATAGAATGATGGTGTTCTTCGCCTTCCACACTATTTTCTCTCTCTTTTTATGTGTTGTATATTCTCCTGGTCTTGCCGGTCCCTGGTTTTGGACGGTAACACTATCGTTGCACTTATTATCTCCAACACACTCTCTCTACATTATTTACAGTAAAGCCAAGCTGAGGAATGCCTGGAAGATGATGATTGGTTGTGTCTTCTGTTGTAAGACATTTGTCCAAGCTGAAGGCACATAGAGGGGGTGGGGGTGTTTAGAATTACCGTATTTATCGGCATATAACACACACTTTTTTCCTCTGAAAACAGAGGGTAAACAGTGCCTGCGTGTTTTACGCCGATATCATGTTTTACCAATAGGGGGCGGGGATCAGGCGGTCCGCGCCCCATGGCCCTGGAACAGCGCTTCTGCGTAGTCTAAAGTTGAGAAAAAAAAAGTCACTTGCCAGCCCCTTCTACACCGCTCCTCCTGTGTCAGTGTCATTGTAAAATGAAGCTTGTAAGAATCTCTATAGTTCCGTTTCTTCTGGCTGCTCTCCTCCTTTGATTGGAGGAAAAGAGCGGTCACATGACCATCTGTGTAACATCAGAGGAGAGCAGTCATGTGACCAGGTCAGTGAAAAATAACCGAGCTATTGAGGTAGATGGAAGCTTCGTTTTGCAATGGGAGTGACACATGAGGAGCAGTGTGGGAGGGGCCTGCAGTGATTTTCTTTTTACTTAACTGTAGAGAATGCTGGCAGCACTGTCCCGGGAGACTGGGGGTCTTCTGGGAGTGCAGGGGGGCTGTGTACTGGATGGGGGGATGTATAATGGATGGGAGGGATGTATAATGGATGGGAGGGATGTATAATAGATGGGGGGGGATGTATAATGGATGGGGGGATGTATAATGGATGGGAGGGATGTATAATGGATGGGGGGATGTATAATGGATGGGAGGGATGTATAATAGATGGGGGGGATGTATAATGGATGGGGGGATGTATAATGCATGGGGGCTGTATACTGGGGAGGGGGGCTGTATAATGGATGGGGGGATGTATAATGTATGGGGGGCTATATAATGGATGGGGGTAGTATAATGGATGGGGGGCTGAGTACTGGATAGGGGGATGTGTACTGCATGGGGGAATGTAAAATGGACAGGGGCTGGGGGTCTTCTGGGAGTGCAGGGGGGCTGTGTACTGGATGGAAGGGATGTATAATGGATGGGGGGAATGTATAATGGATGGGAGGAATGTATAATGGATGGGAGGGCTGTATAATGGATGGGAGGGATGTATAATGGATGGGAGGGCTGTATAATGGATGGGGGGATGTATAATGGATGGGAGGAATGTATAATGGATGGGGGGGATGTATAATGGATGGGGGGGCTGTATAATGGATGGGGGGATGTATAATGGATGGGGGGGCTGTATAATGGATGGGGGGATGTATAATGGATGGGAGGGATGTATAATGGATGGGGGGATGTATAATGGATGGGGGATGTATAATGGATGGGAGGGCTGTATAATGGATGGGGGATGTATAATGGATGGGGGATGTATAATGGATGGGAGGGCTGTATAATGGATGGGGGATGTATAATGGATGGGGGGCTGAGTACTGGATAGGGGGATGTGTACTGCATGGGGGAATGTATAATTGACAGGGGCTGGGGGTCTTCTGGGAGTGCAGGGGGGCTGTGTACTGGATGGAAGGGATGTATAATGGATGGGGGGATGTATAATGGATGGGGGGATGTATAATGGATAGGGGGCTATATAATGGATGGGGGATGTATAATGGATGGGGGGCTGAGTACTGGATAGGGGGATGTGTACTGCATGGGGGAATGTATACTGGGGAGGGGGCTGTATACTGGGGAGGGGGCTGTATAATGGATGGGGGGGGGTGTACTGGATGGGGGGGGACGTATAATGAATGGGGGGGGGGGGGGGGGCTGTGTATTGCAAAGAGGGCAGTGAAAACATTTTTTCCTTAAACTCCTCCTATTTTTGTTTTATAACATGCTATTTGTAGCAAACGTTTAATGGTGAAAAAAAACTTTAATGGAATTAGATGCTTAAATTCTACATTAAAAAAATAAATACATGAATAAATAAAAATAAAAAACGTTATTCTTAAATGTCATTTTCTTTTCCAGAATTTGTGCAATGAAATACGTCTGCTATCTTGCTAGAATTTTGTATTATCAGAAAGTGTAGACTGTATGTGATACAAATAATTATTGAGGGAAACAGTAGGCCTCAGAAAATTCAATACATTACAAACGTGTAGGGGGTCCCATCATCCTAACAGCAATAGTCAACATGAATGTTGGGGGGCCAGAAGGGAAAAATGATGGAGAATGCAACTTGGTTTCTTTTTTTTCTTTTCTTTTTAATAACATGCTGTTTGTAGCAAACCTTTGATGGACTTAGATGCTTAAATTCTACATAAAAAAATAATATTAATAATATGTGAATAAATAAAAATAAAAAACGTTATTCTTAAATGTAATTTTCTTTTGCAGAATTTGTGCATTGTTTTTTTTTTGCATTCATATTTTTTTTTTATATAAAATGCTGTTTGTAGCAAACTTTTAATGGAATTATATGCTTAAATTCTACATTAAAAATAAATAAATGCATGAATAAATCAAATAAAAAAACTTTATTTTTAAATGTAATTTTCTTTTCCAGAATTTGTGCAATGTTTTTTTTTTGCGTTGATATTTATTTTATTATTTTTTATAACATGCTGTTTGTAGCAAATGTTTAATGGAGAAAAAAAAAAAAAAACCTTTAATGGAATTGTATTCGTAAATTCTACATTGAAAAAAAAAAAAATACATGAATAGATAAAAATAAAAAACATTATTCTTAAATGTAATTTTCTTTTAGAGAATTTGTGCAATGAAATACATCGGCTAGCTTGGTAGAATGCGGTTGTATTATCAGAAGGTGTAATTACGTGATAAAAATAATTAGTGAGGTATAGGCCTCAGAAAATTCAATACATTACAAAAGTGTAGGGGGGTCCCATCATCCTAACAGCAATAGTCAACGTAGATGTGGGGGGCCAGAAGGGAAACATGATGGAGAATGCAACTTGGTTTCTTTTTACGTTCATATATATATATATATATATATATAGATCTTTTTTTTTTTATATAAAATGCTGTTTGTAGTAAACTTTTAATGGAATTATATGCTTAAATTCTACATTAAAAAAAATAATTATGTGAATAAATAAAAAGAAAAAAATGTATTCTTAAATGTAATTTTATTTTCCAGAATTTGTGCAATAGTTTCTTTTTGCATTCATTTTTTTTTTATTTATAAAATGCTGTTTGTAGCAAACTTTTAATGGTATTATATGCTTAAACTCTACATAAAAAAAAAAAAAGTGAATAAATTAAAAATTAAAACACTTAACTCTTAAATGTCATTTTCTTTTCCAGAATTTATGCAACTGCATCTGCTATCTTGCTAGAATCGTGTTGTATTATCAGAAAGTGTAATTATGTGATAAAAATAATTATCGAGGTATAAGCCTCAATCCTAACAGCAATAGTCAACGTGGATGTGGGGGGCCAGAAGGGAAAAATTATGGAGAATGCAACTTAGTTTCTTTTTGCATTTATATATATATACATTTTGGGGCCCCTTACACAGCTTTAGGCAGGGACCCCCTGGCCTGGAGCAGAGAACCGGGGGGGGGGGGGGGTGCTGACAAGTGTAATCTCTTCTCTCCTCTCTCCTGACATAAGCACATGGGGGGGGGGGGGCTAGGGAACGTCGGGCACCTTACCGGTGTAATGAAAGGTTAAAAAATTTATAAATAAAATAAAATAAAAAATAAAATGGGAGGGGAGTAGCTGGGCCTGTAAGGGGCCCTGGGAACCATCGGGCCCCTTACAGGTGTAATGCAAAAAATAAATACAAATTAAATGGGAGGGGAGTAGCCGGGCTTGTAAGGGGCCCTGGGAACCATCAGGCCCCTTACAGGTGTAATGCAAAAAAATGGGAGGGGGGCCAGTCGGGCCCCTTACAGGTGTAATGCAAAAAATAAATAAATAAAATAAAACAAAAAATTAAATGGGAGGGGAGTAGCCGGGCCTGTAAGGGGCCCTGGGAACCATCGGGCCCCTTACGGGTGTAATGCAATACAATGGGAGGGGGCCATTCGGGCCCCTTATAGGTGTAATGCAAACAAAAAAAAATGGGGGGGGGAGCCCCTTACAGGTGTAATGCCTGTACCCCCCTGATGGCCGCCATACATTATTTTGGTGTGGTCGGCAATCTGTTAAATAGCCACTCCCCCACCTTTGCTGACTGTAAATATTGAGCGCTGTTCAGATCAGTCAGAAAAGTTGTCACCTTCCTTTTTGAAAGACCCACCGTCGTTTTACCTTCGCTACTTTGAAGAGGAATATCGTTGTGATGTCAGCAGCTAGCTACCATAACCCCGGTATCCTCTTCAAGAGCGGGCGGTCCTCTACAAGATAAAAGTGGTCTCTGTGGCGGATTCACCGCAAAATCACTTTAATTGGCGGCGGGAGAGGTGCCCCTTCCCACCACACCCAGGGGTCCTCCGCTGCCTACCGGAGCCTTCAGTAATGGCGGATGCGATCCGGTCCTTCTTCCTAGCCTGACATGGGGATGAGTGAGGGGGGAATATGGCCCCCCTACCTGTCTCCATATCATTGCAGGGCGGAAGCGACGTCAAAACCTCACTTCCGTCCATAGTTCTTAACTTTTTTTTTTTTTATATAAATTATTGAGATCCGAGGTCTCATATATAAGAGGACCTGTCATGCTTTTTTTTTTTCTATTACAAGGGATGTTTACAGTACATGCCTTGTAATAGGAATAAAAGTGACACATTTAACATTTAAATTTTTTTTTAAATAAAAGGTAAAATAAATAAGAAAAAAACGTTTTTAAACCCCCCCTTGTCCCGCCGAGCTCGCGTGTAGAAGCGAACACATACGTGAGCAGCGCCCGCCTATGAACACGGTGTTCAAACCACACATGTGAGGTGTCGCCGCGATCGTTAGAGCGAGAGCAATAATTCTAGCCCTAGACCCCCTCTGTAACTCAAGGCATGCAACCTGTAGAATTTTTTAAACGTTGACTATGAAGATTTTTAAGGGTAAAAGTTTGTTACCATTCCACGAGCGGGCGCAACTTTGAAGAGTGACATGTTGGGTATCAATTTACTCGGCATTACATTATCTTTCACCATGTAAAAAAGAATTGGGCTAATTTTACTAATGTCTTATTTTTTCTAAAAAAAAGTGTACTTGCAAGACCGCTGCACCATTTTATTCTCTAGGGTGTAAAGCCCTGTACACACGATCGGTTCGTCGGATGGAATCTAATCTGACGGATTTTTTAATCGGATATTCGATGTAGCTGACTTTCATCAGTCTTTCCTACACACCATCAGTTTAAAAATCCGATCATGTCCAACGCGGTGACGTAAAACACTGCAACGTGCTGAGAAAAATGAAGTTCAATGCTTCCGAGCATGCGTCGACATGATTATGAGCGTATGCATGGATTTTTGACCGATGGATTTCCACACAGACAATCGTTTTTTTCTATCTTTTTTTAACCATAATGCCGCGTACACATGATCGGTCTATCCGATGAGAACGGACCGATGGACCATTTTCATTGGTTAACCGATGAATCTGACTGATGGTTCGTCACGCCTACACACCATTGGTTAAAAAAAAAACGATCGTGTCAGAACGCATGATGTAAAACACAACGACGTGCTGAAGAAAATGAAGTTCTGATTCTGAGCATGCGTGGATTTTTAACCGATGGTTGTGCCATCATTTTTTTCCTATCGGTTAGGAATCCATCGGTTAGGAATCCATCGGTTAAATTTAAAACAAGTTGGCTTTTTTTTAACCGATGGTTAAATAACCGATGGCGCCCTCACACGATCAGTTTGGACCGATGAAAACGGTCCATCAGACCATTCTCATCGGTTTAACCAATCGTGTGTACGCGGCATTAGAAAAATTTAAAAGATGTTCTATTTTTTTTTTACCGATGGATAAAAAAAACGATGGGGCCCACACACGATCGGTTTGTCCGATGAAAACGGTCCATGTGTACAGGGCTTTTAGATTTCAAGTAGAGCGCCGTATAAGACGCACTTCCGCATTCCAGGCTGGAACGCATTACGGCGCCGGGCGGTGACGTCATCGCACGAGTGCCGTATGCGTTCCACCGTGGAACACACTACGGCGCTGAAGTGCCCATACAGAGAGAGGAGCAGTAGCTCAGCGGCGCTTGTTACACCGAGGGGCCCCATAATCTCCTATTTCCCAGAGGCCCCATAATCTCCTATTTCCCGGGGGGCCCCATAATCTCCTATTTCCCGGGGGGCCCCATAATGTTCTATTTCCCGGGGGACCCCATAATCTCCTATTTCATGTGGGGCGCCATAATCTCCTATTGCCCGAGAGGCCCATGAGTTGTCAGTCCGCCCCTGGTCAGTCTATACAGAAGGCCACCTGCAGAAACAGACGAAGGCAACTGGACTGGAGTTGGGGTTTCTGAAGAGTAAAGTGAGGGCCTGCAGGGGCCAGAAGATATAGTAAATAATCACATTCACCAAAATTAAATTCACAAAGTGGTTTCCAATCACCACTTTCCAATTCAGGATTACAGAAGATAAGTAGAAGGAGACGTTCAGTATGAGGAGCAGAGTCATGATTTTGGCGGCCTTCACGTGCGCCTGTACATTGGAGTTATGGAGGACGGATGAAATTTGTATTCTACGGACGTGCCGAACAAGAGAGGTGACTGTGGTTCCCAGAGACAACATAATGAGAAGAAATGGGACCACTACAATTAAGGTAGACTTGCCAGTTATAAAAAAAACATTGTCCATTAGGGTATGATTGACTTTCTGGCAGTATATGGTGCTATTATCAGCGCTCTCTACGGGAATACTGGTAAAAGCCACACAGATCGGTACGATTAGTAAAACGCTGGAGATGAAAAAGGTTCCTGCAATCAAACGTGGAAGATTTGCCAAAAACCCGGACTTCATAGCTATGAGGAAGTGATGATTGAGGGAAACGATCTTGACGCAGTAGAAGACACAGAGCCAAGCCGTCATGGATATGCTGAAGAAGACGATGAAATTATATATGGAATTTATGGCAATTAAACAAAGGTTTGGGCCTTGGAACGGAGAAACCCAAAAATAAGAGGACATATCAATCAGAAATTGGAAGCCTGAGAAGACCGCACAGGACGACCCCATGAAGAACACGATGAGGTCTTGAGAAGTTTGGAACTTGTCTTTGCGCCACGCTCCGAAGCTGGAGGAAGCGACGAGAACGTTAAGAAACATCCCAGAACACGAAGAGAGGATAACGAAAAACACAAGACCAATTTCCGCAGCCGGCATTCCAGAATCTCGGGAAGGATTTGGCGCTTCTGTTATCTATCGGAGAACGTCTTCAACCATTAGGAAATTGTCTTCAATGGAGTCTTCCCCTCTCGGCGTTTGCTTCTTGTATCTCTGATCTGTATTACACCTTCAGCGTTGGTCATTTGTTTTGTGAGATAATAACCAATGTGAGCCAAACGACTTCATCTGTGGCTTTGCAAAATGTTTGCATGAGTTGAGTCATAAAGCTTAAAGGATCAGTGATGTGTCGTACATGTAAATCATTGTTCTTTCTTGTTAGAAGGAGGGGGAGGGGGGGGGGGTTACAGAAATGTTTATGTGAAATCTCTATTAACAGAATGTAAATAATATTGTCATTAGGAATATATTTTCGGTAGATGGGAATGTATATAATATGTATATTATTTATATATATTTATATCAAAGAAGAAGAAGAAAATCTCCAATCTGTAAAATTCTTTCCTTCAAAGTGAGTGACATCCTGATGAAGATCGGAGATCCTTCAGTCGCTACTTTGCTTGTAATGTTTCTCTTATAAAAACTCTACTTTGATGTAAAGAATTTGGCAGATTGGAGATCGTATCCTACTTCTTTGATACATATTTGGTGGTGGATGATCAGGAGCCCAATATTGATACTATCTTCACTTGTATACAAGAAAAGTGACGAGAGAGAAAGAGAGAGAGAGAGAGAGAGAGAGAGAGAGAGAGAGAGACATGAGAGACAGAGAGTGATGAGAGATAGAGAGAGAATAGTGGATGATCAGGAGCCCACTACTGATGCTATCTTCAATTGTATACAATAGAAGTGACAAGAGAGAGACGGGAGAGTGAAAGAGAGAGAGAGAGAGAGATGAGAGATAGAGAGAGAGTGATGAGAGATAGAGAGAGAATGGTGGATGATCAGGAGCCCAATATTGATACTATCTTCACTTGTATACAAGAGAAGTGACGAGAGAGAGACGGGAGAGAGGGTGACACAAGAGAGAGTGATGAGAGAGAGAGTGGGTGGCGAGACAGAGAGAGAGAGAGAGTGACAAGAGAGAGAAAGTAATGAGAGAGAGAGTGACAAGAGAGAGAGAGTGAGTGACGAGAGAAAGAGTGAGTGATGAGAGAGAGGGAGTGACAAGAGGGAGAGTGATGAGAAAGTGACGAGAAAGAGAGAGAGAGAGTGGGTGGCGAGAGAGAGAGAGAGAGAGTGATGAGAGAGAGAGTGACAAGAGAGAGAGAGAGAGAGTGAGTGACGAGAAAGAGTGAGTGACGAGAGAGGGAGTGAGTGGCGAGAGAGGGAGTGACGAGAGAGAGAGTGCGTGAGAAGAGAGAGGGAGTGACGAGAAAGAGTGAGTGATGAGAGAGAGAGTTAGTGACGAGAGAGAGTAAGTGACGAGAGAGAGGGAGTGACGAGAGAGATGGAGTGACACGAAAGAGAGTGAGTGACGAGAAAGAGTGAGTGGCGAGAGAGGGAGTGAGTGGCGAGAGAGGGAGCAACGAGAGAGAGAATGAGTGACAAGAGAGAGGGAGTGACGAGAAATAGTGAGTGATGAGAGAGTTAGTGACGAGAGAGAGTAAGTCACGAGAGAGATGTAGTGACGAGAGAGAGGGAGTGACACGAAAGAGAGAGTGAGTGACGAGAGAGAGTGACAAGAGAGAGAAGAGAGAGTGATGAAAGAGAGTGCGTTACAAGAGAGAGAAAGTGACGAGAGAGAGTGAGTGGCGAGAGAGAGAAAGTGATGAGAGAGCGTGATGAGAGAGGGAGTGACAAGAGAGTGACGAGAGAGAGGGAGTGACAAGAGAGAGTGAGAGAGAGAGTGACGAGAGAGAGAGACAAGAGAGAGTGACTAGAGAGAGAGAGTGCATGACAAGAGAGAGAAAGTGATGAGAGAGAGAGACACACACACAAAGTGACCAAAGAGAGAGAGAGACACAGAGAGAGACAGATAGAGACAGAGAGAGAAATAGAGATATTTCTTTCTGTGGTATTTATTCACCACTGTTTTTTTTTTTTTTTATATATATAAACTGAATACACTAAAGCACAGGCTACAGCATGCCCCCCACCACTCTGAGCTCTCATTGAGCTCAGAGGGGAGAGCCGGCACAGAGACATGTGTATCTGTTTATACTGTTTGATGGCTGTGATTGGACACAGCCATCACTTGATTGGGCACGGCAATCACAGCACCATGTCCCGATCTGTGATGTGCTGTGTCTGAAGGACACAGCCATCACAGGATTGCACCACTGCATGGCCTTGGGGCCAGATGTGGGCACCTGTTCTGAGGGACGTACGGATACATCTACTCAGAACGGGGAAGCTCCCACCTGGCTATTTATGTACATTGGCTGGGTGGGAGGCAGATAGTATATATATATTTACATCAGTCCCTTCCCTCAAAGGCTATGGTCCCTACCTCACATTCATACATACATCTAGTAGGGCCAATTTAGACAGGAGCCAATTAATCTCCCAGCATGTCCACCTCTGAATGGCTCAGAGGAAACACAATTAAGGTTTTGGAGTGGCCTAATCAAAGTCCGGAGTTAAATCCGATTGAGATGCTGTGTCATGACCTTACACTTACACTTACGCTGTTTATGCTGGAAAACCCTCCAATGTGGCTGAATTAAAGCAATTCTGCAAATAAGAGTGCAACAAAATGACTCCACAGCGATGTGAAAGACTCATTGCCAGTCACTGCAAAAGCTTGACTTCAGTTGTTGCCGCCGCTAAGGTGGCCCAACACGTTATTAGGTTTTAGGGAGTAATTACTTTTTCACAGGCAGGTTTGGACAGATTTTTTTCCTTAATAAATGAAATCATCATTTAAAAATTGTATTTTGTATGTACTCGGGTTATCTTTGTGTAATATTAACATTTGTTTGATGATCTTAACCATTTAAGTGTGACAAATATTCAAAAAAAATCAAAAATATCACAAAGGGGGCAAATACTTTTTCATAGCATTATAAAGTTTATTATACAAAGATTAAAAAGAACCACACAGTTCCATTACAAAAAAAAAAAAAAACATACAATATAAATACCTATCAATCCACTAAAGGGACCCATAATCGTCACTAATACATTAATAGAACTCCAACGTGTTTCAAATCCAGTTACCTTCCTCAGGGGGTTTATGAAATGGGTGATTTCTACAAAAGAACATTATAGTAACCAAAAAATACAACTGTGATGTATAAGAGTGTCAGGGACCTGCTAATAGGCTCTGGCATGCACGCATGCGCACACATGCTAATGGCCGGAATCAGCATCAGTCACCTATTCATGTGTGCAGGCGTGTTCCATATGCACACAGTTATGTGCCAAATGCGTGCATCTGTATGCCAAATGTGCGTGAACGCGCGCATGCTCATTAATGCGCGATTGGCGCCACTCGGCCTTTAAAAAGCGAGCACTTTGCTGTCTGATCTGCAGCTTTGTATCAGTGAAACCCGTGACCTGTTGTAACCTGTTACCCTTAACCGACCCGGCTCCGTCTGACCTTCCGACCCTCTCCACTCCGACCCCTGGCTTGCCTCTGACTCCGCTCTGCTCTCCTGCCCACCGTTACCAGACCCTGTGCCTGAATCTGACCACATCTGCCTTAACCACCTGATTATCTGCTAACCCGGCTTGCTTCACCAGCTCCTGCTATCTAGTGTCTGTACCAGCTCCAGAGACGCTGTCTCCTGCACCCACCGTCCCGAAGGACCACCAACCGTGCCGGACTGCTGTCATCACCAGGCACTCCTACCTCGCCGCGCTCCCGAGCTTGCTGTCCCAACTCCAGCAGCTCCAGAGCCGGGGCTGTAAGAGAGGCCTCCTCCTGCACACTAGGCTCTGGCTACAAGGTACGTTCCAGTACATAACAAAGAGTTACAACAATATAATATAACACAATCGTTTTTCCACCAATACAAATTCTAATCGTTGTGAAATGTTGGAATTCGTTAATTGATAAACAAATTTTAATGAAAAATAAAGAAAAATTTAACAAAAAGGAAACAAATTCTGAAACCAAACTAAACAAATTCCATAATAAAACAAAATTATTAACGTAATGAATCTATCTGAAATTAAACAAATGTTCCCGTTCTGCACATGTCTAGGAATAACGTCCTTACAGGGTGTCTTCAATTTACAAGCCGACCTCAATGCTCTGTCTAATTGGGCGACTATGTGGCAGATGAGGTTTAATGTTGATAAATGTAAAGTTCTGCACTTGTGGGCTAAGAATACGTATCATACATACTAGGAGGAGTACAACTGGGGGGATCCGTAGTGGAGAAGGATCTGGGGGGATCCGTAGTGGAGAAGGATCTGGGGGGATCCGTAGTGGAGAAGGATCTGGGGGGATCCGTAGTGGAGAATGATCTGGGGGATCCGTAGTAGAGAAGGATCTGGAGGGATCTGTAGTGGAGAAGGATCTGGGGGGATCCGTAGTGGAGAAGGATCTGGGGGATCCGTAGTAGAGAAGGATCTGGGGGGATCTGTAGTGGACAAAGGATCTGGGGGGATCCGTAGTGGAGAAGAATCTGGGGGATTCGTAGTGGAGAAGGATCTGGGGGGGATCCGTAGTGGAGAAGGATCACCTCTGCGGTATAAAAATAATGAGAGGTGGAAAAATAAGTATTTGATTTGAATAATTTTCCCATACTTGCATACTATAACTTGTTAATCAAAGATTTATAGATATTGGTTTGAGCGGCCTTGCTAGTGTTTCCTTTTACAGCTCATCAAGTCTGAACACACCTGCCTCAACTTGGAGTTCCCTGTGATAAGTACGAGGGACTGTAGGGTGGGAAAGAGTAAAATGAGCATAAAGCACATCCAGTAGAATTGACTGGCCTGTGAAAGGAACCCAAGGCTAAGCTCTACCACATAGAAAATGAGATAAATCACAAGAAGCAATGACATGGTTCTAGCAGCCACTTGATGGACTTTAAGGCTCGGCCCAGAAGAATCCTCCATGTTTTGCTTCATGTGATGGGCATGCAAAGAGAGCGAAGCAATAATGCGACCGGTGGTGGCCGTGACAATCAGAAACGGCACAAAGCAGTTTACCACCAATGAAATGTAATTGTAAAAACTGTTGGTTTGATATCCGATAACGATAAGCTCCGAAGATGTGAAATTTCCTGCAAACACCTTTGTCGTCGTCCAGAAAAAAGGAAGAACGCTGACGAAGGACATAACTTGAGACAAGAATATCAGCCAAGGGACCAGAAGTTCAACCTTGTTCTTCATCCACCCAAAGCAGCCACCTTGGAAGGTAATAATTTTCAAAAAAAAGAACAAACACAGCCAGGAGGAAAGCCAGGAACTTGAGAAGAGGGCGTAGGACACCAAACCGTACAAGATATAATAAATGTAGTCCACAAGCACGAGTTCCACAAAAAAGAAAGCGCATGTGGTGATGGCAGCATTTGCAATAGAAAAGCATGTGTTTGAAAGGGCGAGAGAAACCACCAGCTTATCGCTGGAGTTCAGGCTTTGGCCTTTCAGCCAGTCTCTGAGGTTGACTAGTACAATGAAGGCATTGGTCAAAATGCCTATAACAACCACGGCCATAAGGATGGCAAAATAGTCATTGGGTTGCAAACCAATAAATATTGAACCCATTTCAGGCAAAGAAGGTGAACAATCCTTCCACCCACAACAACTTTCTGATATTGAAAAGTCCTAATTATCCATATGCTGAAAAAGTGACGTCTTCCAATCTTCAGGCTTCTTTCAGGGAGAAACAAAATGACTGGAGAGGTATGGAAGAATTTATAGATAAGTCCTAATTATCCATATGCCGAGAAAGTGACCTCTTCCAATCCTCAGGTATCTTTCAGGGAGATAGGACAAGACTGGAGAGGTATGGAAGAATTTATAGATAAGTCCTAATTATCCATATGCCGAAAAAGTGACCCCTTCCAATCTTCAGGAATCTTTCAGGGAGATAGGACAAGACTGGAGAGGTATGGAAGAATTTATAGATAAGTCTTTATTATCCATATGCCGAAAAAGTGACCTCTTCCAATCTTCAGGAATCTTTCAGGGAGAAACAAAACGACTGGAGAGGTATGGAAGAATTTATAGATAAGTCCTAATTATCCATATGCCGAAAAAGTGACGTATTCCAATCTTCAGGAATCTTTCAAGTAGATAGGACAAGACTGGAGAGGTATGGAAGAATTTATAGATAAGTCCTAATTATCCATATGCCGAAAAAGTGACCTCTGTCAATCTTCAGGCATCTTTCAGGGTGATAGGAGAAGACTGGAGAGGTATGGAAGAATTTATAGATAAGTCCTAATTATCCATATGCCGAAAAAGTGACCTCTGTCAATCTTCAGGCATCTTTCAGGGAGATAGGAGAAGACTGGAGAGGTATGGAAGAATTTATAGATAAGTCCTAATTATCCATATGCCGAAAAAGTGACCTCTGTCAATCTTCAGGCATCTTTCAGGGAGATAGGAGAAGACTGGAGAGGTATGGAAGAATTTATAGATAATTTTGTTCAACTTTAATCTACCTGATGGCGTCAGTGGGTGGATTGTTGGATTATTCTTTGATCTTTGGGTTAATACGGATGCAAATAGTGAAATGTTCTTTGTCTGGAAGCTTCATCTGCATTTACGTTGAAGATGTTTTAGGGCTTTTCCAAGTAATTCCAACACAAAACTCAAAAAAGCCTAAAAAATACGCGAGGAGACTAACACAGTCTTGAGGATAAATGCAAATATCACTGACATTTAGAGAACGTGACACTATTTGCATCTGACTTAACCTAAGGCTCAAGGAATGATCCCACCGTCCACCCAATGATGTCATGGAGTAGATTAGAGTGGAACGCCATTATCTATAGCATAAAGTTCAACTAGTCTTGCAGTAGAAGCGAGATTGCCTAAAATGAAGCAAAACCACTGAGGGGCCAACACTTCGCCAAGAACATCCAATAAGGATGGCCCAAAGGTGACCTCCAGAGTCAGGGGCAGCTAACATTCCTGCTCAGGGTATAGCTCACTGGGCATGGTGGGTGTAATCAGAGCCGGTACAAGGGGTGGGAGGAAGGAGCGGATGCCCTGGGTGGAGCAATTTATTTTAGAAAGGGGGGTGCAGTGCTAACAGTGTGCTGTTAATCTTTCTGGGTAACAAGTGACTACCGCCAGCCACCCCTACAACACTGCAGAGCTGTGCCTGCTTGCAAAAATGTGCTTCTGCACAACGGTACAAGCAAAGGACCCGGCATTCCTGTCCCTGTCAGGCGGAGCTGCGGAGTACTTCTTCAGACTTCATGATTACAGTATAGGTTGTCCCTTGGTGGCAACTGTTTCCCCTTAACCTCTGACCTTGATCCTCACTTGCCTCTGGTAACAGGAGTGGTTGTCCCTTATGGCAACTGCTTCTCCTTCTCCTCTGGCAACATGCGATTCCCCGTCTGGCTGAACCTCTGAAACTTGGTAAGGCTCCCAACTTGAAGCCCCAAACCTGCACTGCTTCTCACAGTCTTGGATAGGCCTCAGACAGCCTAGCAGCCAGGTGGTCCCAGATAAGCCTCAGGCCTCTGGCCTAGCAACTGAGAGCAACACAACACACATCCACCCAGACAGCCGTCCAGGTGGCACAGAACCCCGATCACCTGATTCCTCCTGAATAAATAGGCCCGGATTCACAAAGCACTTACGCCGACGTATCTCGAGATACGCCGTGTAAGTATAACTATGCGCCGTCGTATCTATGTGCCGTGCCCACAATCTGAGATACGCCTAAAAATAGGCTTCCTAGGACCGACGTAACTTGCCCACGCCGTTGTATCGTGGGCGCATATTTACGCTGGTCGCATTTGCCGCTCCCATTGATTTTCTATGCACATATGCAAATGAGGAAGATACGCTGATTCACGAACGTAGTTGCGCTATAATATACGTGGTTTGCGTAAGTCGTACATCCAGTGTAAAGTTATTCCCCATAAAGCAGGTGTAAGTCAGCAGCATCCATGCAAATGGCTGCACCAGGGAACACAGCTGTCGTATTTTACGTCGTTTACGTAGTACGTGAATATGGCTAGGCGTAGGTTACGTTCACGCCGTAGGCAGTGATTCGACGTATCTTAGGAAATAGTTCCGACGTGATTCTGAGCATGCGCACTGGGATGCGTCCAGAGGACGGCGCATGCGCCGTTCATTTTAAGCACTTGTATGGCGCTCAGCCCATCATTTACATGGGGTCACGCCTCATTAGCATGGCTCACGCCCACTTCCACCTACGACGGCTTACGCCGAAAGAAACCAGCGCAGTTTGGGCAGCGGAGGCTTTGTGAATTCGGTACGTGCCTCTCTGCGCTGCGCCGGCATAAATATGCGCCGATGTATGTGAATCCGGGCCATAGTCAGTCCCAGCAGGCCATGGGGCCAAAAAGGCTTCTACCAATTGGCTGGGACAACCTATTCACTCCTAACCTGAATTCACTATGCCAGCTGAGCTAACTCAGCCTGGAAACCGACAGGAGAGAGAGGCGCACAAAATTCAGGTTAAGGGCAAAAGTCAGTGGATCACCCTAGGCTAGTTACCACCCAGCAAACTACATTTTTGAGCAGCCCTGTTTAGGACCAGGGTACTACATGTACATGATTGGATGAGTGAAAATTTCCAAAGAGAAAATTTACCTCACACAGAGAAAATTCTCCTAGCTTATCAAATGAGGTGAGGTTTTACAGATTTTTTTATTCAAATATGTGAAAGCAAAAATCGTTATTTTAAAAATTTTACTTACACATGATTGGTTATTCTAAGCCAGGGGTCTCTAAACTGCGGCCCTGGTGCCGGATGCGGCCCTTTGCTTGTCTTTATCCGGCCCTTGGGGCACTTTTCCATCCACTGACACCAACAATGGGGAATCATTCTTGTTGCTGAAACCACCAATAGAGCACTATTCATGATCCAACTGATATTATAAAAGGGGTACAATTCCTTCTATTGACACCAACAATGGGGCACTAGTCCTCCCACTGACACCAAAGATATGGTGTTGTTTACTCCCAATGGCCACAGTCCAGCCCTCCTAAAGTCTGAAGGACAGTAAACTGGTCCTTTTGTTTAGAAAGTTTGGAGACCCCTTGTTCTAAGCAAAGCAACCCCCCCCCCATCCCCCCCCCATCCCCTTCCTTCTTAGCTAGTTTTGGTCCATTTTAGCTCCTTCTCAAATTAACTTCACTTGTTTTTATTTTTTTATAGAGAACAAATACCGGACTAGTGGGACTTTTTGCTTTAAATCTTCTTTCACTCCGATCTTCTCCATGACGTCATTGGGTGGATTGTGGGATTATTCTTTGATCCTCGGGCTAAAATCTATGCAAATTGTGAAATGTTCTCTGACTGTCAGCTCCATTTGCATTTACGTTGAAGATATTTTAGGCTTTGCAGCAGAATCCACAAACGAGACTCATGTAGGATCATTGGAAGGGCTTGTGGTACCGATTGATTGCTGCACTGAGCTGATAATAGAGCCGGTGATCAATAACCATTTCCTCTCTCACACCTTGACACCCCTATGGGCCAGAGCTAATTTTACATCTCTGCTAGGGACCTATTGCATAGTTACTTAGGCCCAGATTCACTAAAGAGATACGACGGTGTATCTCCTGATACGACGGCGTATCTCTGTTTTAGGGTCTTCCTAACTATGCGACTGGTTCATAGAATCAGTTACGCATAGATAGCCCTAAGATCCGACAGGTGTAATTGTTTTACACTGTCGGATCTTAGGATGCAGTACCTCGGCCGCCACTGGGGGGAGTTCGAGTCGTAAACCAGCGTCGGGTATGCAAATTAGGAGTTACGGTGATCCACAACGGTTTTTCGCGTTCGCTACGTCGCTGCTAGTCTAGTTTCCCGTCGCAAAGTTAGTCGTCGTTTTAGGTGCCCTAACTTTACACAGCACACGTATGTGCTGTATAAAGTATGGCCATCGTTCCCGCGTCGAAATTTTAAAATGTTTGCTTCTTGCGTAAGACGTCCGGGAATACGGAAGTACGCTCTGCACGTCGCCGTTCGAAAAAATTACGTCACTTCGCGCAAAGCACGGTGGGAAATTAAAAAGGGAGCATGCGCAGTAGGTCCGGCGTGGGAGCGCGCCTAATATAAATGGCACACGCCCCTTTGAATTAAGCGGGCTTACGCCGGAGGCCACCGGCGGAAGTTTTCACGCAAGTGCTTGGCTACGATACGTTACGCCGCCGCGATTCTACGCGATTCTGGCCCATAGTTAGTCAGGTTGAAAAAAGACATCTAGTGCAACCATAAAAAATAATAATAAATGAAATAAAAAATATCATACAATCCCATATACCCAATTCTATATCCACACTTGATGTACAGTAATTATTTGCTAATAATATTATCATTTCCTAGGATAAAAAAGTAATACATATATTGGCCCAGATTCTCAAAGGGCTTACGACGGCGCAGCACCATGTACGCCGTCGTAAGTCCTAATCTGGGCCGCCTTATCTATGCGACTGATTCTTAGAATCAGTAACGCATTGATAGCCTTTAGATCCGACAGGCGTATGTCTCTTACGCCGTCGGATCTTAAATGCATTTTTTTTTGCCCGCTAGGTGGCGCTTTTGTCGATTTCCCCGTCGAGTATGCAAATTAGCTAGATACGCGAATTCATGAACGTACGCGCGGCCGACGCAGTAAAGTTACGCCGTTATTGAGGTCTGCTGTCTTGTACATGAAGCACTAAAAAGTGCGGCAGCTGACTGGATAAGAATGAGAAGCTGAACCAAATGGACGTCACAAGACCTCCAATCCACCAATCAGCATAAACTACATGATATCTATAGGTAAAGTCGGTTAAGATCCATGAACCTACATTGATAGGGATACGTGGTCAGTATATAAACTATGATTAAGCACTGGTTGATAGTGTGAAATGCGTCAGCTCTTTTTGTCCTGTGTTCTGCTTGATACATTTTTTCTACGAATAAAAGGCAATTTTTTTTGGGGTGATGTCCAGAATGTTCTCTCATCCAATTGCTAGATGCATTGCCAGTAACCTGTTGCTTCAGCTCTGACCTACCTTGAGCGGTAATCCCCTGTCTCTTACGTGGTCAGTATAGTTGGTGTCAGGGAACCAACAGCAGGAGAAGGGCTCTAGGACCCATCATCTCTACCAACACTTATGGCAGGAGAATGACTTTAGGACCCAGCATCTCTGGCAGGAGAAGGACTTTGGGAACCAGTATCTCTACCAGCAGGTCACATGGGCCTATATAAGGAAGTCGGTTAGTGTCTGCATTTTCTGGTTGATCTTCGGCTCCTCCTGTGTGTTATCTTTGTGATATTCCTGTTCCTGTGTCTCCCGTTACCGATCCGGCTTGTCCTTGACTTGTCTCCTGTTTGCTTCCTGTCTTCGATTTCAGCTATCCACCTGACCACGTCTGCTCTGATACCAACCTAGCTCACGACCTAGGCTTCCTTCTGACCACACTACAGTCGCAGCATTATCCTCATGGGTGCCACCTGTCTATTGATTCTACTTCAGCACACCAGCTGTACTCAAGAACCTCCTGCATACAGTACAGCAGGTGACCCGTGCTTCTTTGGGCCTGACCTTTCCTGTTTTCACCCTCAGGGGGGTCTGGAAATTAGCCACAAGGGAAGACCTCTCTCTCCATTGGCCTCCAGTACCAAGTACATGATAGTTGGTCAGCTTGAAGGACACCGGGTGATCGGCAAATGTGTAAACATTGAGAGATTAGGGATAAGTAACTAAATTTAAAATCTGGAGATCTTGTTGCCAAAGCAAAAGAAGAACACAAGGCATGTTAGGTGCCAAAAACTTTCACTTTTTGTAAATTAAAAAAAAAAATGTTTCTAGTGGTAGGCTAACAATTTAAAAAAATGAAGAAATTCCTTCTAAAGGCCCATACACACCATCGTACTTTCCGACAACAAATGTTTGATGCAGGATAATCCGAACGTGTGTACACAAGTCCAAAGTACAAACACGCATGCTCAGAACCAATGATAAACATCAGACTACAATAGCAGAAGTTGCCCGAAGGGTGGCGGTAATGAGCTTAAAAACTACGTGATTTGGTGAATGTTGGCTGAAAATGTTCTGCCGCGTGTCTGCAAAACAAGTTCATAGCCAACGCCCCCTTCGGACCAAAATCCACGGAAAAGTCTGATGGAAGTCCGATCGCGTGTGGGAGGCTTTGATGTTCCCAGTAGCTGTGGTGGATCCCTCCGTATCTGTCTGTATCTACACTTTCTTTGTATCGTTGGCCTCTATGGAGTGACTGCTCTAAATTCTGTCCTGTATATTTTCTATGGTGGATCCCTCCGTAGTCGTCTTGTATCTACACTTTCTTCGTATAGTTGGCCTCTATGGAGTGACTGCTCTGAGTTCTGTCCTGTATATTTTCTATGGTGGATCCCTTCGTAGTCGTCTGTATCTACACTTTCTTCGTATGGTTGGCCTCTATGGCGTGACTGCTCTGAATTCTGTCCTGTATATTTTCTATGGTGGATCCCTCCATAGTCGTCTGTATCTACACTTTCTTCGTATCGTTGGCCTCTATGGAGTGACTGCTCTGAGTTCTGTCCTGTATATTTTCTATGGTGGATCCCTCCATAGTCGTCTGTATCTACACTCTCTTCGTATGGTTGCCCTCTATGAAGTGACTGCTCTGAGTTCTGTCCTGTATAGGGGTGAGCTTCGATTTCGAGTCGAACTCATGTTCGACTCGAACATTGCCTGTTCGCCTGTTCGGCGAACAACGAACAATTATGGGTGTTCGCAGCAAATTCGAAAAGCCGCGGAACACCCTGTTAAAGTCTATGGGAGAAATCTAAAGTGCTAATTTTGAAGGCTAATATGCAATTTATTGTCCTAAAAAGTGTTTGGGGACCTGGGTCCTGATCCAGGGGACATGTATCAATGCAAATATTTTTTTTAAAAACTGCCGTTTTTTCAGGAGCAGTGAATTTAATAATGCTAAAAGTGAAACAATAAAAGTATAATATTACTTTAAATTTCGTACCTGGGGGGGGTGTAAAGTCAGCATGTGAAAAAGCGCATGTTTCCCGTACATAGAACTGTCCCTGCACAAAGTGTCATTTCTGAAAGAAAAAAAGCCATTTAAAACCGGCTTTGCGGCTCTAATGAATTGTCGGCTCCGGCAATTCAGAGAGGATTCATTCATAAAGAAAAACAATGTGTGGGGGTTCCCCCAAATTAAATTACCAGGCCCTTCAGGTCTGGAATGGATATTAAGGGGAACTCCACCCCAAATTAAAAAAAAATATGGCGTGGAGTCCCCCTAAAAATCCACACCAGACCCTTATCCGAGCACGTTAACCTGGCCGGCCGCAGAAAAGAGGGGGGGACAGAGTGCGGCCCCCCCCTCTCCTGAACCGCACCAGGCCACATGCCCTCAACATGGGGAGGATGTCCCCATGTTGATGGGGACAAGGGCCTCATCCCCACAACCCTTGTCCGGTCCAGCGATGCAGAAGATCCATCCGTCCAGAGCGCAGCAGGGGAGCTCCACTCTCCGCTGGACACAGCCCAGCGGAATGACGCGCTGGAGCTGTGACATTTCTTATATAGGGAAAGCGGCCACCCGTCACGTGACCCCGCCCCCTCTGACGCACCCTCGTACGTCACTGGGAAAGACCCTGAAAGACAGGGCTTTCCCAGTGACGTACGAGGGTGCGTCAGAGGGGGCGGGGTCATGTGACGGGTGGCCAGCGCTTCCCCTATATAAGTAATGTCACAGCTCCAGCGCGTCATTCCGCTGGGCTGTGTCCAGCGGAGAGTGGAGCTCCCCTGCTGCGCTCTGGACGGATGGATCTTCTGCATCGCTGGACCGGACCGCTGTTCATCCGTTGCTGGAGAGATCATCCGTCGCTGGATAGAAGACAGTGGATTCACATCGCTGGATTTTTTTATTTATTTTTTTATTAATAAAGGATTTTTTTCTACGGTGTCTGTGTGGTTTTTTTTAACTATTTACACTTCCTTCGTGAAATGGTAGGGGTACAGTGTACCCCATTACCAATTCACATAGGGGGGGGCCAGGATCTGGGGGTCCCCTTTGTTAAAGGGGTCTTCCAGATTCTGATAAGCCCCCCGCCCGCAGACCCCCACAACCACCGGGCAAGGGTTGTGGGGATGAGGCCCTTGTCCCCATCAACATGGGGACATCCTCCCCATGTTGAGGGCATGTGGCCTGGTGCGGTTCAGGAGAGGGGGGGGGCGCACTCTGTCCCCCCCTCTTTTCTGCGGCTGGCCAGGTTAACGTGCTCGGATAAGGGTCTGGTGTGGATTTTTAGGGGGACTCCACGCCATTTTTTTTTTAAATTTGGGGTGGAGTTCCCCTTAAAATCCACACCAGACCCGAAGGGCCTGGTATGGATATTTGCGGGGAACCCTACGTCATTTTTTTTATGGCGGGGTTCCCCTTAATATACATATCAGACCTGAAGGGCCTGGTAATTTAATTTGGGGGACCCCCACACATTTTTTTTTCCTTTATGAATGAATCATCTCTGTAATTGAAAGAGCCGACAATTCATTAGAGCCGCAAAGCCGGTTTTAAATGCCTTTTTTTCTTTCAGAAATGACACTTTGTGCAGGGACAGTTCTATGTACGGGAAACATGCGCTTTTTCACATGCTGACTTTACACCCCCCCTAGGTACAAAATTTAAAGTAATATTACACTTTTATTGTTTCACTTTTAGCATTATTAAATTCACTGCTCCTGAAAAAACGGCCGTTTTTAAAGCTTTTTTTGCATTGATACATGTTTCCTGGGACAGGACCCGGGTCCCCAAACACTTTTTAGGACAATAACTTGCATATTAGCCTTTAAAATTAACACTTTAGATTTCAAATGTTCGAGTCCCATAGACTTTAACGGGGTTCTAAAGTTTACACGAACATTTGGTGTGTTCGCAAGTTCTGGTGCGAGCCGAACAGGGGGGTGATCGGCTCATCCTTAGTCCTGTATATTTTCTATGGTGGATCCCTCCATAGTCGTCTGTATCTACATTTTCTTCGTATGGTTGGCCTCTATGGAGTGACTGCTCTGAGTTCTGTCCTGTATATTTTCTATGGTGGGTCCCTCCATAGTCGTCTGTATCTACACTTTCTTCGTATGGTTGGCCTCTATGGAGTGACTGCTCTGAGTTCTCTCCTGTATATTTCCCTTTTTCTATAAATAAATATACTTTAAACATTTATAGGTTTACAGATCATTACGCAAAACAAACACCTGTTACTATTGTGGCTGTGAATGTGTTTTCTCTCCTGAGCGGTGGTTTGGAAACATGCAAAGTCCCGACCAAACACGCTCACCGCTCACCTCAGCTTCTGCTCAGCTATGTCAACACGGCAGCTCTGAGGATTTGCATCTGTGAAGCTCGTGTTAAGGCTTTGACAAACCAGTGGAACACGCGCTGCCTCCTCGAGTACAGCAATCAGATCCAGATTCAAAATGTAAAAAAAAAAAATCACAGGCATTAACCACTTAAGACCCGGACCAAAATGCAGGTAAAGGACCCGGCCAGTTCTTGCGATTCGGCACTGCGTCGATTTAACTGACAATTGCGCGGTCGTGCGACGTGGCTCCCAAACAAATTTTTTTTCCCCACAAATAGAGCTTTCTTTTGGTGGTATTTGATCACCTCGATATAGAGCGACAATTTAGAAAATTTTGAAATGCAATATTTTTTCCGTTTTGCTATAATAAATATTCCTAAAAAATATATAGAAAATACTTTTTTTCCCCCTCAGTTTAGTCCGATACGTATTCTTCTACATATTATTGGTAAAAAAAATCGCAATAAGCAATTATAGATTGATTTGTGCAAAATTTATAGGGGTAGATTCACGTAGATTTTGGCCGGCGTAGCGTATATCAGATACACTACGTCGCCGTAAGTTTGAGTCCTGTATTCACATAGAACTTGTGCTGAAACTTACGGTGGCGCAGTGTAACTGGGCCGGTGTAAGCCCGCCTAATTTAAAATAGGCTGGTTGGGGGCGTGTTCTATGTAAAATACTAGTTACCCCACGTATTTTATGTTTTTAACGAACAGCGCATGCGCCGTCCGTGGACGTATCCCAGTGCGCATGCTCCAAATGACGTCGGCAAATCGTCATGCTTTCGACGTGAACGTAAATTACGGCCAGCCCCATTCACGGACGAGTTACGCAAACAACGTAACATTTTACAAATTTGACGCGGTTCCGACGTCCATACTTAACATTGGCTGTGCCATGTTTTTGGTGGTTTATCTTTACGCCGGAAAAAGCCTTACGTAAACGGGCGTACATTCGTGAATAGGCGTATCTAGTTGATTTACATATTCTAGGCGTAAATCAGCGTACACGCCCGTAGCGGCCAGCGTAAATATGCAGTTAAGATACGACGGCGTAGGAGACTTACGCCGGTCGTATCTTAGCAACATTTAAGCATATCTCAGTTTGAGAATACGCTTAAATATACGACGGCGCAAATTCAGACTTACGACGGCGTATCTACTGATACGCCCGCCGTAAGTCTTAGTGAATCTACCCCATAGTGTTTACAAAATAGGGGATAGTTTTATTGCATTTTTATTAATAATTTATTTTTTACTACTAATGGCGGCGATCAGCGATTTTTTTTTTCGTGGCCGCGACATTATGGCGGACACATCGGACAATTTTGACACATTTTTGAGACCATTGTCATTTTCACAGCAAAAAAATGCTATTCAAATGCACTGATTACTGTGAAAATGACACTGGCAGTTTGGGAGTTAACCACTAGGGGGCGCTGTAGGGGTTAAGTGTGACCTCATATGTGTTTCTAACTGTAGGGGAGTGGGGCTGGACGTGTGACGTCATTTATCGCCTTTTCTTATATCAGGGAACAGACGATCAATGACGGCGCCACAGTGAAGAACGGGAAAGGTGTGTTTACACACAGCTCTCCCTTTCTCTTTAGCTCCGGGGACCGATCGCGGGACTCCAGCGGCGATTGGGTCTGCGGTTCCCGTGGCCGCGGTCACGGAGCTTCGGACCGGGTCGCGGCCACGCGCCCGCGACCCACGACTGGGCCCTTAAAGAGGACGTACCTGTACGTACATGTGCCCAGCCGTGCCACTCTGCCGACGTATATCTTGCAGGAGGCGGTCCTTAAGTGGTTAAAGTGAACCTGTCCCCAGGGCAATAGAGAGTGAGGGAAATGTCCAAAACTTGTTAGGTGTCCATTATGTCAACATACCGACATCAGTTCTTTCGAAGTCAATGGCCTAAAAAGTCAATGGCCTTATTGGTTGGGAGGAGGATAAGTGTGAACTGGGTGGTCTCGGGGCACACTGCTCTGCACCCCAAGCCCACCTTTTTTTTTAAAGCCAATTAGAGCCTCAGGCTCGACTCACGTGCTTCAAAAAAAAAACACACCCCCCCCATTGGAATCCACGTGTCTGGTGCCCTGTATGTAGATCAGGGGGCTGGACGCATGGATGGGAGGGGCGGTGGCATGAACCCCTAATGGGCGGGCTGCCACTGATCTCCAATAGAAAAATATTTACTTCATCTTCATACAGAAGTGTGTGATCGCAGCACAGCGACTGTACAATCGTCCCTGCTCTTCATCAAGCTGGATGTGAATATACAACAACAGCAGGGTGTAACCACACAGGGGAATCCCCACCAACCCTAATATAGATTATATTCCTATGATCGGTGCTTATATACAGTATATCGTTTATATTCCTATGATCGGTGTGTATATACAGTATATAGTTTATATTCCTATGATCAGTGCTTATATACAGTATATAGCTTATATTCCCATGATCGGTGCTTATATACAGTATATAGTTTATATTCCTATGATCGGTGTATATATATACAGTATACAGTTTATATTCCTATGATCGGTATATATATATATACAGTATATAGTTTATATTCCCATGATCGGTGTGTATATACAGTATACAGTTTATATTCCTATGATCGGTGCTTATATACAGTATATAGTTTATATTCCTATGATCGGTGTATATATATATAGTATATAGTTTATATTCCTATGATCGGTGCTTATATACAGTATATAGTTTATATTCCTATGATCGGTGTATATGTATATATATACAGTATATAGTTTATATTCCCATGATCGGTGTGTATATACAGTATACAGTTTATATTCCCATGATCGGTGGATATGTGGCTCTTCACATAGACTAGAATAGAGATGTGTGACTCACAGGCTCCCTCTGGTGGACATAAATGATTATGACATAACATTATTTCTTGCTTCTGTCGGGGATCCCGTATCAATATGAATAGAAATATACAATATATGAGAATTGATTGGATAGTTTGGGTTTCCTTCCACAATACTGAACATTATATATGTGATAATTTTACCTCTATGGGGCCCTTATATTATCTTTAAACACAATAGTGTGTTCAATGACAGCATTTTGTGCCTAGGATTAAGGAAACGGAAATAAATCACCTTGTACATTTATTAGGAGAGTAAAACACTCAACAATAAGAAATCTAAATAACAAATGATAACATTTTGTATCTATGAATACTCTTCATCATCACCCTTTATCAGATCATTATGAGAGCGGCCGGTGAGTGCAGAGGTCAGATGGAGAACAGACAGTGAGTGCAGAGATCGGCAGTAGAGCGGCCAGTGAGTGCAGAGGTCGGCAGGCGAGCGGTCAGTGAGTGCAGAGGTCGGCAGGAGAGCGGCCGTTGAGTGCAGAGGTCTGCAGGCGAGCGGTCGGTGAATTCAGAGGTTGACAGGAGAGCGGCCGTTGAGTGCAGAGGTCAGCAGGAGAGCAACCGGTGAGTGCAGAGGTCGGCAGGAGAGCAGCCGTTGAGTGCAGAGGTCGGCAGGAGAGTGGCCGGTGAGTGCAGAGGTCGGCAGGAGAGCGGCGGGTGAGTGCAGAGGTCGGCAGGAGAGTGGCCGGTGAGTGCAGAGGTCGGCAGGAGAGCGGCGGGTGAGTGCAGAGGTCGGCAGGAGAGTGGCCGGTGAGTGCAGAGGTCGGCAGGAGAGCGGCGGGGGAGTGCAGAGGTCGGCAGGAGAGTGGACGGTGAGTGCAGAGGTCGGCAGGAGAGCGGCGGGTGAGTGCAGAGGTCGGCAGGAGAGTGGCCGGTGAGTGCAGAGGTCGGCAGGAGAGCGGCGGGTGAGTGCAGAGGTCAGCAGGAGAGTGGCCGGTGAGTGCAGAGGTTGGCAGGAGAGCGGCGGGTGAGTGCAGAGGTCGGCAGGAGAGTGGCCGGTGAGTGCAGAGGTCGGCAGGAGAGCAGCGGGTGAGTGCAGAGGTCGGTAGGAGAGCGGTCGGTGTGTGTTTTGGGGTTCGACAGGAGAGCGGCCGTTGAGTGCCGAGGTCGGCAGGAGAGCGGCCGGTGAGTGCAGAGGTCGGCAGGAGAGCGATCGGTGAGTGCAGAGATCGGAAGGAGAGTGGCCAGTGAGTGCAGAGTTCAGCTGGAGAGCGACCGGTGAGTGCAGAGGTCGGCAGGAGAGTGGCCATGGAGTGCAGAGGTCGGCAGGAGAGCGGCCATGGAGTGCAGAGGTCGGTAGAAGAGCGGCCATGAAGTGTAGAGGTCGGCAGGAGAGCAGCGGGTGAGTGCAGAGGTCGGCAGGAGAGCGGCCGGTGAGTGTAGAGGTCGGCAGGAGAGCGGCCGGTGAGTGTAGAAGTCGGCAGGAGAGTGGCCGATGAGTTTAAGGTTGCAGAAATCGGTAAGTTAAGTGGCTGGTGAATGCAGAGGTCGGCAGGGAAGTGGCTGGTGAATGCAGAGGTCGGCAGGTAAGTGGCTGGTGAATGCAGAGGTCGGCAGGGAAGTGTGTGGTGAATGCAGAGGTCGGCAGGGAAGTGTGTGGTGAATGCAGAGGTCGGCAGGGAAGTGGCTGGTGAATGCAGAGGTCGGCAGGTAAGTGTGTGGTGAATGCAGAGGTCAGCAGGGAAGTGGCTGGTGAATGCAGAGGTCGGCAGGTAAGTGTGTGGTGAATGCAGAGGTCGGCAGGTAAGTGTGTGGTGAATGCAGAGGTCGGCAGGGAAGTGTGTGGTGAATGCAGAGGTCGGCAGGGAAGTGTGTGGTGAATGCAGAGGTCGGCAGGGAAGTGGCTGGTGAATGCAGAGGTCGGCAGGGAAGTGGCTGGTGATTTAAGAGATCGGCAGGAAAGAGAATCAGCTAGTATAAGTAGAGTTAGTCTGGAAAGTGGCTGAATGGTGAAGGTAAAGGAACCACTGCTGTGCTTGGAGATGAAATGCAGGCTGTCACACTGTACTGGCAGCTTATGGAGTCATTGACCCGCTTGGCAAGGACTGTCTGCACTTGGAGATGTCGGGGGTGATGTCACTACATTCACAGGGAATGATTACATGTTTCGGGGCTCTGCCCCTTTGTCAGACCCAATTGGGTTTGACAAAGAGGCAGAGCCCCAAAACATGTACTCTTGTGCATGGACTGTTCCTGACGTCATCATGGCCATAGACCGGCCCTGGATGTGAGAACGTCAGGAACAGTCCACCGCTGGATCATGTGGGGGGTGCTGTTTTCCAAGGGATCAGGTAAGTAGTCTTTCTGAGCACCCCGGAACAAAACCAGCTATGTGAACTCTGCCGTGCAGGCACAGCTCCACTGCATGGAGAAAACAAAACCCCGGAGTCCTGATTTAACGGTGGACAATGCAGTCTCTAGCCAGCTTGGGGAAGAGAGGGGGAGGAGGCGGGGTGAAATAGGGGAGTGTGTTTCTATTGACACACACAGTGTAAGGAGACACAACTCTTAGTCTCTGCATATAACAGCGGCCCCATAGGATGCTGAAAGAGAAATGGGCAACCCTGAGACAGGGAATCGGGGAGGTCATGTGACCGGCTCAAACTGGAACACAGACCAGGACTATATGCAAAGAAGCTTCATAGCCCCGCCCCCTAGGATTGGCCTCTCTAACGCATTTCACCCAGTGGGCTTAAAAAGGAACTGCGGGTGTAATATCACTTTAAATTCCAATGTGAACATTAAACCTTGAAGTGTATAAGGAGTCTTCACGTCGATCCTCGGCTTCCTCCGAACGGAACTTCCCTTTAACCCTTTCCTGGCTCTTTTATTTCAGGTGAGGGCGGCGAGGAGTCGGGATTTCATCATTCCACAGATTATTCATGGAGAGTTCCTGTAATTGGCATCCTCCTCCCGCCCGCCCAGGACTGTGTGACTCGCAGCCGAGGTGTTCAGTTCATTGCCAGCGTCTGGATGGTGCTGATTGCGCTGCCTGTCCCTCTGTGGCTTGGCTGATGGTGAGTGTTATGGGGGGGAGGGGGGGGGGGCGTCTTGCCTGAAGGTCTCTCTATGGGATGGGAGGGGGAGGGGAGGGACGTGTCTGGATTTGTACACACTGGTGTCTGGTATGGAGAATTCTGCAGTGATGATCGAAGGATGTGATGGATGAAGGTGTGTGTTCCAGGAAAGGGTTAACCCCCCCTCTGTGTAGGGACCCCCCCTCTGTGTAGGGACCCCCTCAGCTGATTAACCCCTCCCCCTCCCTCCTATACACCCCCATAGAGCTGAGCAGTTTTACATCAAGGCTATGGACTGGTTTATTCAGCAATATACACTATATTACCAAAAGTATTGGGACACCTGCCTTTACACGCACATGAACTTTAATGGCCCCCCAGTCTTAAGGCCAGATTCACAAAAGAGATATGACGGCGTTTCTCCTGATACTCCGTCGTATCTCTGTTTCTATCTATGCGACTGATTCATAGAACCAGTTACGCATAGATATCCATAAGATCCGACAGGTGTAATTGTTTTACACTGTCGGATCTTAGGATGCAGTACCGCGGCCGCTGGGGGGAGTTTGCGTCATAAACCAGCGTCGGGTATGCAAATTAGGAGTTACGGCGATCCACAACGGATTTTCGCATTAGCTACGTCGCCGCTAGTCTAGTTTCCCGTTGCAAAGTCGTCGTTTTGGGTGCCCTAACTTTAGTCAGCAAACGTATTGCTGTATAAAGTATGGCCGTCGCTCCCGCGTCGAAATTTAAAAATGAACGTCGTTTGCGTAAGCCGTCCGGGAGTGCGGGAGTGCAAGTGCTTGGTGAATCAGTGCGGGAGTGCAAGTGCTTGGTGAATCAGGCACTTGCGATGAAAACTTGCGGCGGTGTAACGTATCTACGATACGTTACGCCGCCGCTCACCTACGTGAATCTGGCCCTTAGTCCGCAGGGTTCAATATTGAGTTGGCCCCGCCCCTTGCAGCTATAACACCTTCAACTCTTCTGGGAAGGCCATCCACAAGGTTTAGGAGGGTGTCTATGGGAATTTAAAAGGGGCACTCCTACACCTTTCCTGACACTGTATATAGAGGGGTATGAATACTTTTTTTCCTGGCACTGTATATAGAGGGGTATGAATACTTTTTCCTGACACTGTACATAGAGGGGTATGAATACTTTTTCCTGACACTGTATATAGAGGGGTACGAATACTTTTTTTCCTGGCACTGTATATAGAGGGGTATGAATACTTTTTCCTGACACTGTACATAGAGGGGTATGAATACTTTTTCCTGACACTGTATATAGAAGGGGTATGAATACTTTTTCAAGCCACATATACAGAAAGCCCTGTCACTATCACAGCCATGATCAGCACAGAGGCATTTCTATCCCCCGCTCTACATACAGGACATGGGGAAGTGCGGCTGCAGAGCAGAGAGTTCCTCAGCCAATGAGGCGCCAGGACAGCTCCCGGGGAAGAGAGATCAGGAATCTCAACTCACATTTCTTCATTCCTAATAGAGATACAAAGTAACAACTTTCTATCAAATCATTTCTATTTATCTGCAGATCATTTATAACAACCCGACAAGGCGAAAAAACTATCTATTTATAATATAATAATAGTAATTCTTCTTCTTCTTCTTCTTCTTCTTCTTCTTCTTCTTCTTCTTCTTCTTCTTCTTCTTCTTCTTCTTCTTCTTCTTCTTCTTCTTCTTCTTCTTCTTCTTCTTCTTCTTCTTCTTCTTCTTCTTCTTCTTCTTCTTCTTCTTCTTCTTCTTCTTCTTCTTCTTCTTCTTCTTCTTCTTCTTCTTCTTCTTCTTCTTCTTCTTCTTCTTCTTCTTCTTCTTCTTCTTCTTCTTCTTCTTCTTCTTCTTCTTCTTCTTCTTCTTCTTCTTCTTCTTCTTCTTCTTCTTCTTCTTCTTCTTCTTCTTCGTAGTAGTAGTAGTAGTAGTAGTAGTAGTAGTAGTAGTAGTAGTAGTAGTAGTAGTAGTAGTAGTAGTAGTAGTAGTAGTAGTAGTAGTAGTAGTAGTAGTAGTAGTAGTAGTAGTAGTAGTAGTAGAAGTATTATTACTATTATTACTATTATTATGATATGGTTATTATTATTATTATTATTAGTAGTAGTAGTATTACTATTATTATTATGATATGGTTATTATTATTATTATTATTATTATTATTATTATTATTATTATTATTACTATTATTATTATTATTATTATTATTATTATTATTATTATTATTATTCTTCTTATTATTATTATTATTATTATTATTAGTAGTAGTAGTAGTAGTAGTAGTATTACTATTATTACTATTATCAATACTATTATTATTATTATTATTATTATTATTATTATTAGTAGTAGTAGTATTACTATTATTATTATGATATGGTTATTATTATTATTATTATTATTATTATTATTATTATTATTATTATTATTATTACTATTATTATTATTATTATTATTATTATTATTATTATTCTTCTTCTTCTTATTATTATTATTATTATTATTATTATTAGTAGTAGTAGTAGTAGTAGTATTACTATTATTACTATTATCAATACTATTATTATTATTATTATTATTATTATTATTATTATTATTATTATTATTATTATTATTATGATTATATTATCCATGTAATATAATATAATAACTTATTAAGTATTGACCGTTCGATTTCCCAAATTAGCCCCAATTAACTCCTTCCTTCCCTTCTCCACTTGACTTTTTTCTTCACTGCTGATTTTTAAAAAGAGGACGTATATAGCCGTGAGCGGGTCCTTAAGTGGTTAAAGCGACGCAGTGCCGAAACGCCAAAAGTGTTCCGGTCTTTTGTCAGCCAAATCCTCCGGGGCTGAAGTGGTTAAGTTGCATTAGTGAAATAATAATATTCAAATTTTTCGAGTTTCATGATTTCTATACACGATGTCCTTCTCCGAGTCTACAAGGAAGGACCTTCACAAACACATCGATCACAATTGTCTTCGTTGTGAGTGAGTAACTTATATAGCGCCAGGGCCGCCATCATGAATTATGGGGCCCCTTACACAGCTTCAGGCATGGGCCCCCTGGAGCAGAGAACCGGGGGGAGGGTGCTGCCACCTGAAATTGAGAAGCGGGGGGGGGGCTGCCACCTGGAATTGAGAATATATATATTTTTTTTAAAAAGGGGGGTTGCCATCTGGGGCCCTGGGGACCTCTGGGCCCTTTAATAATGAAAAAAAAAATATATACATATATTTTTTTCTTTACAAAATAAAATTACAAAAAAGGGGGGTTGTCATCCGGGACCTCTGGGCCCTTTAATAAAAAATAACAAAAATAAACCTCTGGGCCCTTTAATTAAAAATAAAATAAAAAAAAAGATATAAAAAAATAAATAAAAATAAACATTTATAAAAAAGGGGGGGTTTCTATCCAGGGCCCTAGGGACCTCTGGGCCCTTTAATAAAACATAAAAAAAATAGACATTTATAAAAAAATAAAAAAAAAGGGGGGGTTGCCATGTTGGGCCCTGTGGACCTCTGAGCCCTTTAATAATAAAAAAAAAAATATATATATATATATATATATATATATATATATATATATATATGAAATAAAAAGAAAAAAAGAAATAAAATAATAAAAAAAAAAATTTAATAAAAAAAGGGGGGTTACAATCCGGGGCCCTGGGAACCTTGGGGCACTTTAATAATAATAATAATAATTATAAGATTTTATATATATATATATATATATATAATAAAATAAATAAAAAATAAATAAAAAAATATTATTATTTTTATAAAAAAAGGGGGGTTGTCATCCGGGCCCCTGGGGACCTCCGGACCCCTAAAAAATAAAATAAAAAATTGGACCTTTAATAAAAAATAAAATAAAAATATATTAAAAAATATATATATTTTTTTTATAAAAAAAAAAAAAAAAAATGGGGATTGCCATCTGGGCCCCTTACAGGTGTACTGCCTGTACCCCCTGATGGTGGCCCTGTATAACGCTAACAAATGTGAACTAAATCGAATCAAGACGCAAAGGTGGTAAATTTGAGAACCTAAGTCTGACTCTCTTTATACACCACATACAAATAATTCCTTCTCTTCTCATTTTTTGCTTTGCAGAGGAGAATGATCTCTACTAGACCGGTAAACGTGACAAGATGTCCAATCTAACGTCAAATGACACGTCTCCTCCATCTAACCTTACAAGCCTCACACCGAAAAGTACAGAGACGGCCTTGTGTGGGGTCATCGTCCTCCTCTGCCTCGTTGGACTTGTTGGAAACACCATCGTCATTTTCTACTTCTGGTTCAGAATTAAACTCAGTCAGTCGACGGTCTACATCCTGAACCTGGCGGTGGCCGACTTCCTGTTCTCGGTGGGATGCGCCATCTTTTTTCTGTATCTTGCGTGCGCGATGAATGGAGTGCCCACCACCAGTGAAAGTAAGCGGGGCATCAGTATATTTGGAGAACTGCTGATCAGTTTAACATTTACCGCAAGCCTCTTTTTCCTTGCGACTCTCAGCTGTGAACGGTGCCTGTCTGTCTGTTTTCCCCTCTGGTACAAATGCCGGCGGCCGGCGCACCTGTCCACCGTACTGAGCGGGGTGATGTGGATCCTGTCCCTTCTGATATCTATACTGGAACGCTTGGTGATCCCAGAGCACCGCTCTACCGTATACATCGTCACCTCTGCTGTTTTCCTCCTGGTCACTCTTCTCATGGTTGCTTCCAGCGTGGTCCTTCTCATCCAGATCCAGAAGTCGTCTGTAGAGTGCCGCCCTTTGAAGCTCTACATTGTGGTCGTTGCCGCCATCGTAAACTATCTCATTTCACTGGCTCCATCCAGAGTTCTAAGGATGGTGTATTTCTTTGCTGTGGTGCCCACAGCCTACATGAGGCTCATCTCCATCATTGTGATCTTCCTGTGCTCCGCATTCAATTCTGCTGCCAATCCCTACATCTATATCATTGTGGGGAGGTGGAAGAGGAGGATCTCCACGGCACAGGCCTTGAAATTGGCCTTCCAGGAGGACTCAAACCAGACGTCTGAGGAGAACATCACAATGGGAAGTCAACAGACTGAGACTGAAGACAAATCGGAGGCTGTAGAGATCGATGGTGACAAAACTTTGTAGACTGGTTTACAAATATTCCACCGCAACTTTCCACTAAGTCCAAAAAAAGTAAAGGAGATGCTCACTGAGAAATGCTTCTGGTGGTTTGGTAACATAGTTACATAGTTACATAGTTACATAGTTAGTCAGGTTGAAAAAAGACACAAGTCCATCCAGTTCAACCACAAAAAACAAAATAAAAAAACACAGTAAAATCCTATACACCCAACTTCATACCCACAGTTGATCCAGAGGAAGGCAAAAAACCCCAGCGGAGCATGATCCAATTTGCTACAGCAGGGGAAAAAATTCCTTCCTGATCCCCCGAGAGGCAATCGGATTTACCCTGGATCAACTTTACCTACAAATCTTAGTACTCAGTTATATTCTGTACATTTAGGAAAGTATCCAGACCTTTCTTAAAGCAATCTACTGAGCTGGCCAGAACCACCTCTGGAGGGAGTCTGTTCCACATTTTCACAGCTCTTACTGTGAAAAAACCTTTCCGTATTTGGAGGTGAAATCTCTTTTCCTCTAGACGTAAAGAGTGCCCCCTTGTCCTCAGTGATGACCGTAAAGTGAATAACTCAACACCAAGTTCACTGTATGGACCTCTTATATATTTGTACATGTTGATCATATCCCCCCTTATTCTCCTCTTCTCAAGAGTGAATAAATCTAGTTCCTCTAATCTTTCCTCATAGCTGAGCTCCTCCATGCCTCTTATCAGTTTGGTTGCTCTTCTCTGCACTTTCTCCAGTTCTCCTATATCCTTTTTGAGAACTGGTGCCCAAAACTGAACTGCATATTCCAGATGAGGTCTTACTAATGATTTGTACAGGGGCAAAATTATATCTCTGTCTCTGGAGTCCATACCTCTCTTAATACAAGAAAGGACTTTGCTCGCTTTGGAAACCGCAGCTTGGCATTGCATGCCATTATTGAGCTTATGATCAACTAAAACCCCCAGATCTTTCTCCACTACAGACCCCCCCAGTTGTACTCCCCCTAGTATGTATGATGCATGCATATTCTTAGCCCCCAAGTGCATAACTTTACATTTATCTACATTAAACCTCATCTGCCACTTAGTCGCCCAATCAGACAGAGCATTGAGGTCGGCTTGTAAATTGGAGACATCCTGTAAGGACGTTATTCCACTGCATAGCTTGGTGTCATCTGCAAAGACAGAAATGTTACTTTTGATCTCAGACCCAATATCATTTATAAATATATTGAAAAGTAAGGGTCCCAGCACTGAACCTTGGGGTACACCACTGATAACATTGGACCATTCAGAGTAAGAATCATTAACCACGACTCTCTGAATTCTGTCTTTCAGCCAGTTTTCTATCCATTTACAAACTGATATATCCAATCCTGTAGACCTTACCTTACACATGAGCTGTGTGTGCGGAACTGTATCGAACGCTTTTGTAAAATCCAAATATATCACGTCCACAGCCACGCCTCTGTCCAGGGTTTTACTTACCTCTTCATAAAAGGAAATCAGGTTTGTCTGACAACTTCTGTCTTTCATGAATCCATGTTGGATATAGACATTGGCATAGCAGCGGGTGGTAACACCTTTGCAAAAGGATGTTGTTCTCAGTCTAAACACCACTGGTGAGATTTATAACAATCGGTGAAAGAATCGAGTCTAACGGCACGTACACACGATCGGATTTTCCCTTCGGAAAAAAACCTTGGATGGTTTTTCCGCCGAAATTCCACTCAAGCTTGGCTTGCATACACACGGTCACAGAAAAGTTCTCTGAACTTTCGACCGTCATGAACGCAGTGACGTACAACACTACGAGCCGAGAAAATTAAGTTCAATGCTTCCGAGAATGCGTCAAATTGTTTCCAAGCATGCGGAATTTTGTGAGTCGGCATTACTACAGACGATTGGATTTTCCTTCAAAAGTTTTTATTAGTTTTAGCAAAAGTATAGAAGACTTAATAAAATGCAAGGTACAAATATTGTAAACAATGTGCAGCGATATTGAATAACTAGAGATAGAACCCGACTATCTTGTCATTCTCGGTGGTACATGTAGAAGATGTTGCAAGAGCATAGCCGATGACCTCGCTCCTGATGGGTCACCCCAACCGGGAGCATTTTTGTGACCCAACAGGAGAGAGCACTAGGTATACATGCACCAACAAGTGAGATACATCTCCAGTAACAGTCGCCATCATAGTGCAGCAATCTCATATATGGGCGGTGAGGAAGGGTTCACATTGTACTCGGTCAAGAAGGTTATATAGAGGATAGGTGTGTCACAGCAGAGGGACAGCTCTGGGTCCGGAGGACCATGGCAGCCAGGGTTTCCATTTTTTTCAGGTTTGGCCCGTAGTAGCAGCCATAATGCATTTATAAGAGTATTGCAGGTTAACCAGGTCTATTGTCTGGGCGACTACCGGGGACGTCTCCAAACGCCACATGCGTGTCTTACATAGTCTGGAGGCTAGAAGAGATGTAATGTATCTGGCGGGGGGAGGAATATCTTTGATTGTCAGGTTTAATAATGCTAATTCTGGAGTGGGCGTAACCGCAGATCCAATGGTTGTGGACAAGAGACTAAAAACGTCAATCCAGAACGATTGGACCTTTTGACAAGCCCAAAAAACGTGGAGAAAATCTCCTTTGGCGGATTTGCACCGCCAGCAATTTGGACTTTTCTTGTCGGAATTTACGATTGTGTGTACGGGGCATTAGATATCATAGGGGACTTTACCTTTCCTCCTAACCATTTGGCGCCCCCAGGCTGTCACATGACGTCCTGGGCTTTGTGCGGTGATATCTGAATGACGGGTGCAGCTACAGGCATCATTCAGATATCGGCATTTTCAACCGGCGATTCCCTACCGCTTGATTGTTCTTACGGGCAGCGAAAGGGGACATCTCCCCCTCCCGCCACCCTCCGGTGCTTCTACCGACTCACTGCTGCGATCGTTGAGTGGGAGAACCGATACGCCGCCCCCGGATGTTCACCATAGATGGTCGCCGGAGTCTCTATGATCGTTCGGAGGCCTGGCGTGATGTTATGACGTCATGCCTGGCCTCTGCATTAAAAAAAACTGCGCCGTCTCGGCTGGGATGCCGTGAACGTTTTTTGGATGTTTTTTCCGACGGAATTCCGCTCAAGCTTGGCTTGCATACACACGGTCACAGAAAAGTTCTCTGAACTTTCGACCGTCAAGAACGCGGTGACGTACAACACTACGATGAGCCGAGAAAATGAAGTTCAATGCTTCCGAGCATGCGGCCAATTGTTTCCGAGCATGCGTTGGAATTTTGCACATCGGAATTGCTACAGACGATTGGATTTTAGAGAACCTGCTCTCAATCTTTTGTTTGCCACAGCAAAGTTGTTCCGACAGCAAAAAGTCCGATGGAGCCTACACACAGTCGGAATCTCCATCCAAAAGCTCACATTGGACTTTTCTTGTCGGAATTTCCGATTGTGTGTACGGGGCATTAGATATCATAGGGGACTTTACCAGGGCCGGATTTACTCCCTTTGCCGCCCCAAGGCCGGGTCCTTTAATGCTGCCCCCCGCCTAGGGGGGGGGGGCTTCTGACAAAAATGACATTGAGTATTGGGGGGTGCTGCTGCTTTGTGCGGTGATATTTGAATGACGGGTGCAGCTACAGGCATCATTCAGATATCGGCATTTTCAGCCGGCGATTCCCTACCGCTTGAACATTTTTACAGGCGGCAAAAGGGGACATCTCCCCCCTCCCGCCGCCCTCCGGTGCTTCTACCGACTCACTGCTGCGATCGGTGAGTCGGAGAACTGATACGCCGCCCCCGGATGTTCACCATAGATGGTCGCCGGAGTCTCTATGATCGTTCGGAGGCCTGGCGCGATGTTATGACGTCATGCCTGGCCTCTGCATTAAAAAAAAACTGCGCTGTCTCGGCTGGGATGCCGTGATCGTTTTTTATTTTATATTTTAGTTTAGGATTCCCAGCCAGGAGGTGATATTTGGGGTCTTATTGACCCCCATATCTCACTGTAAAGAGGTCCTGTCATGTCATATTCCTATTACAAGGGATGTTTACATTAGTTTAGTTTATGACACGGAGCAGTGTCGTCCAGCTCAGATTTATCCCAACTTGTCTGTTCTCCTTGTAATTATCACTCAGTCCTCCACTTCTGCAGACATTGCTTGGGATGTGCTCTACTATGTAAGAGTTACGTGTCACACTGGATAACCTCGTTAGTCAGCGTGGGCCAGGAAATTACCTAATGAATGATTTTGTTATATACTATTATCTAATGTACATTCCTGAGACTTATTATACACACCGTATGTATTCCTCTGGATCTGGGACACGGCTTCCCATCAGCTGGAAACACCCATTGGATCCCCGCCAGGTATAATAATGTATGAGAAAAAAGAAAGAGAAGCGCCAAGCAATTCCTAGTGCAGCGTTATTTTATTTGGTTAAAATACAAAAAAATAGTTGTCAGTATAAGGTGCACTTACATAGTGCTACTAAGGGTAGGTGCTTTCCACGTCCAGCATCGCAGAAGAGCCGCCGGGGTGTCCCTGTGAAAATCAAAGAAAATTAACATATTAAATATTATTTGTGACAGTTGGCTCCACCCACACCTGGCTCTACTTATCTTGGGCTCCTCCCACCCCCTGTATGAAGGAAGATGTCCCTGTGACCCCATATCTATATCATCCTAAGATATGGTAGTAAGTGGCAACCTCAGCCTGCACTCCAGCCAGGCCATGCCACCTACGTGTTTTGCTCTGCCCCTTGGAGTTTAGTCAGGAGTATCCCCATGGGTGAGCACTGAGGGGGGGCATAGTGAAAAGCGTTTGGGGAGAGGGTCCTGGCTGGAGTTCAGGCTGAGGTTGCCTGAATTTACACCTGAGTCGGACCAGAAGACGCACAAGACCCTTTCCAAATGCGGACCGTGGCTGCCCCCCGGTGCTGTGTGAGCCGGTTCCATTTTCATGTGAATTGGCTATGGCGAAAACCCACATCCAGTTCGCATTTACCATATATACTCGAGTATAAGCCGAGATTTTCAGTCCTTTTTTCTGGGCTGAAAATACCCCCCTCGGCTTATACTCGAGTCAGTGTACCTGAAGCTATTGAGAGGCGTGATAGGCGGAACTCTGTTTGCTGAGAAACGCCTATCACAAACATTCTCTCACCCTCACCCATCCCAGCAGATGCTGTGTTCAAATATGTGAAGCCCAGCAAGTCTAGCAATACAGTAGCTTAGAAATGCATTTTCACACTTGCAGCTCAATTGCTTGCTATCTGGGGAGCTGCCCTTGGTGATAAAACTTGGGGCACAATCTGGCGGCAATTGGGGGCACAAACTGGCATAAATTGGGGGCACAAACTGGCATAAATTGGGGACACAAACTGGCGGCAATTCAGGGCACAAACTGGCAGAAATTGGGGGCACAAACTTGTGGCAATTGGGGGCACAAACTAGCTGCAATTGGGGGGAAAACTGGTGGCAATTGAGGGCACAAACTGGCAGAAATTGGGGGAACAAACTGGCGGCAATTGGGGGCACCAGCTAGCTGCAATTGGGGGCACAAAATGGCAGAAATTGGGGGGACAAACTGGCGGCAATTGGGGGCACAAACTGGCGGCAATTGGGGGCACAAACTGGCAGAAATTGGGGGGACAAACTGGCAGTAATTGGGGGGACAAACTGGCAGAAATTGGGGGCACAAACTGGCGGCAATTGGGGGACAAACTGGCATAAATTGGGGGCACAAACTGGCATAAATTGGGGGGACAAACTGGCGGCAATTGGGGGGTCAAACTGGTGGCAATTGGGGGAACAAACTGGCACAAACTGGGGGCACAAACTGGCAGCAATTGGGGGGACAATCTGGTGGCAATTGGGGGGACAAACTGGCGGCAATTGGGGGGACAAACTGGCACAAACTGGGGGGACAAACTGGCAGAAATTGGGGGCACAAACTGATGGCAATTGGGGGCACAAACTGGCAGAAATTGGGGGCACAAACTGGCAGAAATTGGGGGCACAAACTGGCATAAATTGGGGGGACAAACTGGCGGCAATTTGGGTGACAAACTGGCGGAAATTAGGGGGGGCAAAAATTGGCGGCAATTGGGGGGACAAACTGGCAGAAATTGGGGAGGAAAAACTGGCTGCATTTGGGGGCACAAACTGGCTGCATTTGAGTGGACAAACTGGTGGCGTTTGATTGGCACAGTGGCGACGTTTAATGGGCACAGAGGTGGCAATTGATGGGGTTTTTTTTTCAGTTTGTTTGCGCCCCCCCCCCCCCAAAAAAAATAATTTGAGCACCAGACGCCACTGTCCCAGATCCAAGGGCTGTATACAGTAAGGGTGGAGTGGAGGCGCCCACGTATGTGCCGCTGACACAAGGTGTATATTGTACAGTAACAATCAGGTGGGTATCGGCATTTATAGTTGTGTCTGGCAAGCTTGTGTATAAATTCCACAGAGATGATTATTATACGGATTATATTTGGCGGGGATCCAGAGGGTGTTCCCAGCTTACGGGAAGGAATACAGCGTGTGTAATAAATGTGAGGAATGTATATATATATATAGATATTATTTATTTGTTTCATTCCCCGGCACACGCTGACTACCCAGATCATCCAGACTGACGCACAGCATTAGACAATACAACATTCAGGCCAATCACTGCACAGGGTGGTGGGTGGAGCCACATTTTATTTTGGAGCAGTATATTATTAACCCCCGCATTTTACTTTTTTGTCTATGGATTCCATAAAAAAAATGGAAATGATTAATTTTAAGTAATGAAAAAGTAATTGTAGAAAAAAAAAACATAATAGAAATGTAAAAATTGCGTGGGCGCCTCCACTCCGCCTTTGCAGCAGAGCAATTTTTAAAATTCAATTATTTTTTTCTACTATAACTTTGTCATTGCTAAAAATAAATCAACACATGTATTTTTTTTATGGAATCCATAGACAAAAAAGTAAAAAAAATCAGGTTGCTTTAAATGAAAAAGCATATATTTTATTTAATTCTCTGTCCTGTTTATAACATCACTGAAATGACACTAATATTATAATTCTGCTGCAAAATGTTAAAGCGGAGGTCCACCCTACAAAAAATTACATTAGCAGTCTCCTTGAAACCTATTAAAAAACATTCAAAGAATTTTTTTTTTTTACTTACCAGAAACGCCCTGTTGCTAGGCAGTCTTCCTAATCTGCCACTTCCTTTCCCGCGGAGCTCCTAGTTCACTTCCTCCCTCGCCTGTGCTCTTGGGAAATTATGACCCCCCCCCCCGCTGTCTGCGTCCCAAAAGACAGCTGGCTGCTCACAAAGTGCCGCGCTAATCGCGCATGCGCAGTAGGAATTTTGTGGTAAAATTAGGTGCCTCGGCTTATATTCGGGTCGGCTTATACTCAAGTATATACAGTAAGTAATTTACTAGCAAAACACACTGATTTAAACTAGTAAACAAAACATTTCAGACAAGACCGGGTCTTCAAGTGTATAATTGAAAATTGCTTGATTATGAGTTTGGCTTTCATTGGACACACCTCTTGCTGGTGACACCTCATTGCTCCAGACCTATCCATGGATTTAATTGCTAATATAAACTTTATTTCTGGATATGTAAACAGTCCCATAGGAGGGAGTTTTCAGGGTGTAGAGTTGCCAATTTAAACTTTATTATTTTTGGCAGCGTGAAAATAGTTTTGTGGAATGCTTGTGGGTGGGGAGTTGTGGAGTAATTAGTGATAATCCTCAGTGAATTCCGGCCCTTCCAGATAATGAAGATTCATCATCTCCTATCATTTGTAAATCACCAAACCGGTAAATGACGAGTCAATTCCTCCACCAAGTGTTGTAATAAGATCTTACACCAACGTTTGTAGCGACAAGACGCACCTTCACAATAGTTACTGATTATTTTACAATTATAAGGCAGCTTATGAAACAAACCTTTGCTCTACTTCTATTTATGTGTAATACAAATATATACTTATGAGATGTTTGAGGGCGACCCGTGACCACAGAGGGCCCATGCTGGGTTCTAGGATGGTGAACCATAAAAGTCTAAATCAAGAATATTCAGTGTTAGGATTTAACAGTTCTTAGTATATGTTTTTGGAATATATTAATAAAACAATTTTTAGGACACGCTGACCACTTGGATATCATCTTAATTATCTGTCTTCTGAGAACTGATTATTTTGGTTTTTGTCCTGTATTTCCCTAGAAATAGTTGATGATTTTATGATCTGTTGTGCAACAGTCATCTGGTTATAATTTTAACCAAAGTTTACTCAAACAATAAATGCAGATATTTAATACATAGTTCTTACCTAAAGAATACCTCTATCCGAAGACCAGAAGACTCCTAAAAAGATCATCAATCATCAGATTCATCACCAACATTTGGCCAGCGTCACCGACATCTGACCATTATCAGCCACATCTGACCATCATCAGCCACATCTGACCATCATCACTGACATCTGACCATCATCACCAACATCTGATCATCGTCACCAACATCTGATCATCGTCACCAACATCTGACCATCATCAGCCACATCTGACCATTGTCACCGACATCTGACCATCGTCACCAACATCTGACCATCATCACCAACATCTGACCATCATCAGCGACATCTGACCATCGTCACCAACATCTGACCATCGTCACAGACATCTGACCATCATCACCAACATCTGACCATCGTCACCAACACCTGACCATCATCACCAACATCTGACCATCATCACCAACATCTGACCATCGTCACCAACACCTGACCATCATCACCAACATCTGACCATCATCACCAACATCTGATCATCGTCACCAACATCTGACCATCGTCACCAACATCTGACCATTGTCACCAACATCTGACCATCATCTGACCATCATCACCGACATCTGACTATCATCAGCCACATCTGACCATCGTCACAGACATCTGACCATCGTCACTAACATCTGACCATCATTACCGACATCTGACCATCGTCACCGACATCTGACCATCATCACCAACATCTGACCATCATCACCAACATCTGACCATCATCACCAACATCTGACCATCATCACCGACATCTGACCATCATCACCAACATCTGACCATCATCACCGACATCTGACCATCATCACCAACATCTGACCATCATCACCGACATCTGACCATCATCACCAACATCTGACCATCATCACCGACATCTGACCATCATCACCAACATCTGACAATCATCACCGACATCTGACCATCATCACCGACATCCCTACACTGGCTTTCGCTCAGTGTCCTCCATCTCTCCCCACCAATCCTTACACTGGCTTCTGCTCAGTGTCCCCCATCCCTCCCCACCAATCCCTACACTGGCTTTCGCTCAGTGTCCTCCATCCCTCCCCACCAATCCCTACACTGGCTTTCGCTCAGTGTCCCCCATCCCTCCCCACCAATTCCTACACTGGCTTTCGCTCAGTGTCCTCCATCTCTCCCCACCAATCCCTACATTGGCTTCCGCTCAGTGTCCTCCATCCCTCCCCACCAATCCCTACACTGGCTTTCGCTCAGTGTCCTCCATCCCTCCCCACCAATCCCTACACTGGCTTTCGCTCAGTGTCCCCCATCCCTCCCCACCAATTCCTAAACTGGCTTTCGCTCAGTGTCCTCCATCTCTCCCCACCAATCCTTACACTGGCTTCTGCTCAGTGTCCTCCATCCCTCCCCACCAATCCCTACACTGGCTTCCGCTCAGTGTCCTCCATCCCTCCCCACCAATCCCTACACTGGCTTTCGCTCAGTGTCCTCCATCCCTCCCCACCAATCCCTACACTGGCTTTCGCTCAGTTTCCCCCATCCCTCCCCACCAATTCCTACACTGGCTTTCGCTCAGTGTCCTCCATCTCTCCCCGCCAATCCCTACACTGGCTTCCGCTTAGTGTCCTCCATCCCTCCCCGCCAATCCCTACACTGGCTTTCGCTCAGTGTCCTCCATCTCTCCCCGCCAATCCCTACACTGGCTTCTGCTCAGTGTCATCCATACCTCCCCGCCAATCCCTACACTGGCTTCCGCTCAGTGTCCTCCATCCCTCCCCGCCAATCCCTACACTGGCCTCCACTCAGTGTCTGCCACCCCTCTCCACCAATCCCTACACTAATCCCTACACTGGCCTCCTCTCAGTGTCCTCCATCCCTCTCCACCAATCCCTACACTGGCCTCCTCTCAGTGTCTTCCATCCCTCTCCACCAATCCCTACACTGGCCTCCTCTCAGTGTCTGCCACCACTCTCCACCAATCCTTAAACTGGCTTCCCATTACTCAGTGAATTAACTTCAAAATATTGACTACAACATAGAAAGCCATTTACAGCTATTCCCCCCAAGCTACATTACATCACCTATCTTGTCTCCAAATATCCCCCAAACCTTCCTCCTAGACATGTGCACAGCAAAAATTTTCGTTTATTTCTGTTTCGTTTCTGTTCGTTTATCGTGATTCGTAACGAGTCGTAATTTCGTAAGACGTTAGTTATCGTATTCGTACTCTTTAGTATTTTCGTAACACTCTTTTTTCCGTTTCCGTTTTTTTTTGTTAGTTTATTTTTCGTTGAATCGAGATTCGTATTTTCGTTATGTTTTGTATTCTGCTTCGTTCGTATTTTTTGAATGAATTTATTTGTTTATTCGTTTTTACGTTGGTATATTTTTCGTTTTTTTAGATTCGTATTTACATTATATTTACCATCGTGCCGCATTCGTATTTTCGTAGGAAATAGATCTTCGTTGTTTTATCATCATTCGTATTTTCGTGTCTTGTTTCATTCGATTGTAAAAACGTGCTTTAGTAGATCTTAGTGCATTCGTAATTCAGTTAAAATACATTTTACGTTGATTCAACACACTACTCATTGTAATTTTGTAAATCTAACTTGGCTGCGATAGACTACTTGACGGTCTTACTGATACTGACTGATTATTACTTTCGTAAGATTGTTTGAGTAAATTTGTAATCGGGCCTTAATTCGTTATTTTACGCAATGTGTCAGAATTGCTCCGCTAACGCTGCTAATGTGTGTTGTAAATCATTCGTACTTTCGTAAGTACATCGCAGCAAATCTTAACCATTCGAAAATGTCATACTTTACTTTCGTTTTCGATGCGCGGCTTATAGCCTCCGCCCCTGGACTCCATTTTGAGACGGTGTATGAGTGCGTGGTTTGGCGAGGGAGGAACAGAGAGCAGGGCAGAGGTGGGCTTGTCGAATTTCGACTTGTTTTTGTGTGGTGGTTTCACTGGTTTGCTATCTTTTGGGCAATTAAAATCATGTATAGGAGTGAGAATGGACATGTGAGTGTTGAGACTGAGAGTGAGAATGTTGGTGTTAGTCAGTGTGTTGATGTGAGACTTGTTGGTGTGACTGAGAGTGAAGTGGAGGAGAGGTGTGGAGCAGATGAGATGAGTGTGGTGGAGGAGAGGCATGGAGGGGAGAAGAGGCATGGAGGGAAGAGGAGGCGTGGAGGGGAAGAGAGGAGTGGAGTGGAGGACAGGTGTGGAGGAGAGGAGAGGAGTAGAGTCGAGGAGAGGCATGGAGGGGAGAGTAGGCATGGAGGGAAGAGGAGGCATGGAGAGAAGAGGAGGCATGGAGAGAAGAGGAGGCATGGAGGGGAAGAGAGGAGTGGCGTGGAGGAGAGTAGTGGAGTGGAGGAGAGGAGCGTAGTGGAGGAAAGGCGTGGAGGAGAGAGGAGGCGTGAAAGGGAGGAGAGGAGGGTAGTGGAGGAAAGGCGTGGAGGAGAGAAGAGGCGTGAAAGGGAGGAGAGGAGGGTAGTGGAGGAAAGGCATGGAGGGGAGAGGAGGCGGGGAGGGGAGGATTGGTGTGGAGTGAAGCCGAGGCATGGAAGGGAATGTGGAGGTGTAGTGGAGCGGGAGCATGGCAAAGAAAGGAGACATGTGGCCCCTCCTATGTCAGATAGTGCGGACTCAGATGTGCAGCAGAACAAGCGAACCAAGAGACAGAAATCAAGGGGACCCATATATACCAAAGAGGAGAATGCTGCATTGGTTGCTGCAGTATCAAAAGAAAAAGTGACACTCTTCTGCCAATCCGTGCCAGCATCTGAGAAGTCAGCAGCCTGGGAACGAGTCCGGGACTCCGTGAATGCGGTCTCCAAGTTTCACAGGCCCACCAATGGCGTCAGACACAGGTAATTAATATTAAAATATTCTTTCACTCTTGTGTAAAAAATACACAGTTTTGTAGTCAATAACAAAAAAGTAACAGTTCAACGTAACCAAAAAATGTATTTGTCACAGCCACATGCTGAACAGTATACATATAACCATCACAATGTGAAAAGAAATGTGGTTTTCAAAAAACATTAATCTAAGTATTTGTTTTTTTATTAATGTAATTGTAATGTTTATGTACATTTGCAGGTTCTATGATTGTCGGGCAACGGTTACAAAGAAGATGCAGAGGCTTCGACTAGGACAAAACCGAGGAAAGCCTATCAAGTTGCGAGAGTGGGAGGCGGAGCTAAGAGATGTCCTTCTGGCAGAGGATGTCCCTGGATTCAGCAGCAGGGGTCAAAATCATAGAGCTGGTGGTGAGGAAAATTAAATATATCATTATAATTTATATATATTGCAGTTATAATATATTTGTAAAGCTATCTTATTGTTTATGATGACTACACATGTATGACTTTTATTTTTATTTTTTTACATTCATGTTTTCCAGATCAAGAAACATCATCCTTGGAAGGATCAGCTCCAACTCCAAGTACATCCTATCAACAACATTCTGGTGGTGAGTACCCAACACAAAGGATATCTAATGAACTGCTATTTACTACTTGGACCAAGTCACTGTGCCATGCAGACCGTCACAGTTGAGACAATTAGGTGCCGTTTCTGTCTCCCTGGCTACTCAGCTTTCACTATCACAGTCGAGAGCAGAAGGCTCGTTATGCACAGTGAGCCGAAAAAATAGCAATGCAAAATAGTGGGCAGCAATAGAGCAGCTGAAGAGAACTTTTTAAAATTAACCAGCAGGTGATTGGTTGGTTGCTATGCGGCCCTAACAAACAACATTATGCTGGATAACTTCAGCAACTTCTGCTCCACCCACTATAGTATTTATTGTGTCTACGGTTCTGTGTGCCCAAGCAAGGTAGCAAGGTCAGAGCTGTGGATGCTGAATTGTGACGGGGGCAGAGCTGCGTGGGGCTGTTAGGTGAAGGTGGGTCAAGTTGCAGGGTGGGACAGAGAACACAGCTGTTCACATGTGCTGTGAAGGTGGGTGAAATTTACCACTGTGAAGGGGGTTCAGATCAGAACATAATTGTGAAGGGGAAACTGTCATGTGAAGGTTCTGATCAGGTTCTGAAGGTTCTGAAGGTTACATCAGCTTCTGAGGAAGCTGATGTAAGAAATGTGATTTTTAAATCAAAAGGTGGGTATAGTAGTAGTATGTATGCACCCTTCCAAATTCAAACTTGCCTGCTTTCATTTTGTGACTAGATTTTGAGGGATGCCGAGAAAGGGGTGAGAGCTCCGCCAACAGCATAGTTTGAAAGGGAGTCCTTCTCTCATCGATCACAGGGGGGGAAGAGAGAGGAGAACACATCGATAACAGCTTTGATTTGACATTGCCGTGTTCCCCGCCGCTTGCTGCCACATACATCCCCTCCTCCGGGACTTTTATCCTGTCCAATCCCAGGACGGGCGATCTGTAAATTAAAGTTTCCTGGCCATGGGGCAGGGCTGTTTAGTAGCGGGAAAACATCAATTGAAATGAAAGCGTTTATCGCTCTTTACCTGCAGCACATGTAGGCTGCATGGTGGGCACAGGGTGCATTGGTGGGCACAGGCTACATAGGTGGGCACAGGCAGGCTTCATTGGTGGTTTTGGATAAAGTTGGTGTTAATATTTTTTTTTAATATTTTATTCTGCATAAAACAATTTTGTGTCATTTAATGAGATAATTTATGAGGGCGTGTTTAGGGGTTGAATTAGGGGTGGGGCAAGCTAAGGGTTGGGTGTGGCAACTAACTGTTGGCTAGTAACCCTTGAGGCCTGGCTAGTAGCTAATTTAGCCCTGGTACTATGTATATGGGGGTTGTAGTAAATGATATGTAGATACTTGATAGCATATTTTACATATATTTTGTTAATCTTAAAAATTGCCAGAAATGTAACATCTGTTTTAACACATCAGCAACTTCTGATTATATTTTACATTTCCTCAGTCCATTTTTGGTTGAATATTTGATTTCATAGTAGAAAATATTGTAGTTATACGACATATCTCAGGCAAAAATTGTAAATACAGCTGTTGACTTTTTCATGAACATTACCTTGACTCTTCACTCTTTCTTCCGTCTTTAACAGAAAGCTGCATTCAAGACCCTCCAGCATCGGCTTCTGGCAGGACCATTGCTCCTCCTCAGGGTAAGTGCATGATCTGGGAAGAAACAGGACACAGCACTAACTCCATTATCATCATGTACCCTATTTACACATAGGCATTTTCATGTAATACACCTAAAAGTTCAATTTAAAAATTCGTACAAAAATGACACCTCATACCTTTAGAACGTGACTGTGAAAGGGACACTGTGATTTGAAGGGGGATTGATATATCAAGGAGGACTGCGCAAACTGTGGAAATAAATGAGAGTGGCTGTGATGTCAGAGATTCATTCCTATCACAAAGATTTTTTGCTGAACTCCACCGTGTTGAAATTTTTTTTCTGCCTTTGGTTCTTTTAATGATTTTGAATTTAGTAGCCCTTATTGAAAGGTGTTCAACAGCTCTTTTGCGCTTTTTTTTTAAACTACCGTTAAGCCTATAATATCTATACATAATATCTCTATAACCTGTATGGTTTAGAAGATATTCGCCCTGCAAACCTAGCACGGCACACTAAATTACTTACAAGGTTATTAGCTCATAATGAGCTAGTATGCTGTGCATACTAGCTCATTATGCCTTTGCTTTACAGGTATTTTTTTATCTTTTAGTGGGTATAAAAGCGCTACAAAGGTTTTTGCAGTAGGATATCAAAAATACTACGATAATAAATTTAGAAGACATATGCCCTTTTTACCTGCAACCTACTGGGACCCTTTAAGAACTTTATCTTCAACATTATCTTCACTCTTTCTTCCGTCTTTAACAGAAAGCTTTTCAGGAGTTAAATGTGCGTGTCATATGCTGATAAATATGTTATCTAATAAAGAAAAAAGATTTTCTGTTTAAGGCATTTTCTGTTTCTGCAATTTTTATATTGTATTTATTTACTTCTATAAAGGTTATTTTATTAAATAACCTTTTAATTTTTTTTAACTTTAGGATATAAATGCAATGTGTAGATTTACCTAAATAAGTTTAAATTGATTTTTTGTTTTCTCTCAATCATTAATACAACTTATCCCCCCTCCCCAACTCAATCTTTCATTTGCTCCATTATTCAATATTACTACTACATAAAAGTCTAATCTGAATAAATTCATTACTATGAACGCTTTCATCATTCATCAAACTTTGCCTATCTTATCTATTTCAGATCAGCAATACCACCCTGAGAGGAGAGTACAGTGCAGCCCGCACTCTCCTGTTCTTCTTTTGGAGAGGCTGGAGATTCAGCCAGAGATTACCCCTATCATTCCCCAGACTCCTGATTTCTCCCCCGGCCCAGAGGAGGAGCACAGAGGACAAGGTTCATTCATTCAGCCACCCCATGCCCTGATGCCACCTACTGCTGTACCGCCTTTCCCAACTGTGCAGGAGATCATTCTGAGGGAGCTTATAGAATTAAGGTGTGACAACCGAAAACTACAACGAAAGGTCAAAAGGCTTACCCGGCTTACCCATCAGTTGAGCAGGCAGCAAACTGAGAGTTTTGAAATAATTTTGGCCCGGGCAAGCCAACAACACAATTAGGCATTGGACAGAGTATATTTTGTTTACTTGAAGATATTTCCAGACACATTGCTCCAATGCCTGGGAGCTACGATGAACATATAACCAACAAAGACGTTTTGAAAAATGAAGGCTAGACCTTCCTCTGCCCATCTCATCGCAAATTATTATGCAGAATCGATCTTTTTACTGTTCCTTGATTTTGGTAGAAACGTTTTCTTATGCTGCCAAGTTACACCTACCCAGCATGTGTGTTTGTAATTTCTATGAAAATATTTTTTTTTTTGTGAATATAAAACTATTTTTGGTCTAATATTATTATTATTATTATTATTTATTTATATACATCATCACATTATCTGCTAAATTATTATGTATTCATTTCCCACACACAATAGTATTTTATTCCGAACTTCAAACTCTAAGGGCCAGATTCACAGAGTAGATACGACGGCGTATCTGCTGATTCGCCGTTGTATCTGTTGTTCTATCTATGCTATAGATAGCCATAAGATCCGACAGCTGTAATTGTTTTACACTGTCGGATCTTAAGATGCAATACCGCGGCCGCCGCTGGGGGGGAGTTTGCGTCGTAAACCAGCGCCGGGTATGCAAATTAGGAGTTACGGCGATCGACGGCGGTTTTTCGCGTTACATAGTTACATAGTTACATAGTTAGTCAGGTTGAAAAAAGACACAAGTCCATCCAGTTCAACCACAAAAAATAAAAAAACAAAAATAAAAAACACAGTAAAATCCTATACACCCAACTCCATTCCCACAGTTTCACGTCGCAAAGTTAGTCTTTTTTTTTTGGTGCCCTAACTTTAGTCAGCAAGCGTATTGCTGTCTAAAAGTATGGCCGTCGTTCCCGAGTTGAAATTTTAAAAATAACGTCGTTTGCGTAAGCCGTCCAGTAATACGGAATTACGCTACGCGCGTCGCCGTTCGAAAAAAATGACGTCACGGCGCGCAATGCACGACGGGAGTTCGGAAACGGAGCATGCGCGGTAGGTCCGGCGCGGGAGCGCGCCTAATTTAAATGGCACACGCCCATTTAAATTGTCCCGCCTTGCGCCGGAGGCCGCCGGCGTAGGTTTGCATCGCAAGTGCAAGTACTTGCGATGAAAAATTGCGGCGGTGTAACGTATCTATGATACGTTACGCCGCCGCTCTTCTATGTGAATCTGGCCCACACAGTCTACCTTAAACTATTCATTTATATTTTAATGTTTCCCCACTGTTAGTGGACACTGGACAGTAAAACAACACAGGAAGCAGGGGGGGGGGGATACTAACAGCAGTGGGAGTGTGGATACTGGAATAAGATAGCCAGGGTGAAAAATTATAGACCGAGGGGCTAGGGAGGTAGCGGAGGACAATATAAGTAGACATTAGGGAAAAACATGTATCCCACTATCACATCTTGTAAAGACACGTGGAGGCATTTTGCAATTTTGTATCTTCAAATGGTATGCAGCAGAGCTGAGTTAGGCAGAGAATGTACCCGATCGGCAGGGATGGACTGGGACAAAAATTTGGCCCTGGACTTCATCCAGACTGGCCCACTTTGACAGGACAACTCCCGCAACCCCCCCCCCCCCGGCCACCCAAGCCCCCTCTCCCCCTTCACTAGCCCCTAGCCGTTCTACTTTATTAGGCAGTACCACTGGGGAAGCTAGACATTATTTCACCCGGGGCAAAGAATCAGTTTGGTGCCCCCCCCCTTATGGGACAAGATTAGGCAGAAGTGAGAAACTCCCAGGCCATAGCTGTTAAATCAGCTGTCCGTCCCCTCCCCCATGCTCCTCTGTCGTTCCCCCTTGCTCCTCTGGTCCTCCCTCTGCTTCTTTGTTCCCCCCCAGGTGAGCGCTGTGGGTAGGGAGAGACAGAGGAGCTGAGGGGGGCGGCGGTCTGCTGTCACTGAAGCCGGCCCACTGAGCCATCGGTCCACCGGGAAACTCCCTGTAGTCCCAATGGCCAGTCCATCCCTGCCGATCGGTAAACTAATGAGAAAATATCTGCTTTCGCTGCAATGGAATTTTAATCACTATTCCAAAAGATAATACAGTTCCCAGTCTCCCTGTTCTTACCTTGCATGGAGCTGAGCAGCATTCAGATCCCTGGTGGTCAGAATGGAATCAAAATACCAGGGCCAAGATAAAGCATGAGTTTAGATTTGTAGCTCTGGGAAGTGTGGAGGTGATACACTGACAATGGCATAGAAGAAATTATTTCGATGTCAAAAAACCTAAAATAAGTAACACAACTGTATTCCATATATACATCAAAATAACATTTTTGCACATTATGCATTCCATGACACACACCAATATACTTACTCACACCCACTTAAAATATACATATACACAGTGACACACACTGACCCATAAAGACGACACACACTTTAACTGACAGACACACTGGCCAATAAATGAAGTGCCTTGTAAACAAAGCCAGACTGACCCAGACACTTAATCACAGAAAAACACAGACATACTCACATTGACCCTTAAACACACAGACTAACCCCATACTCACTCACACACAATGACAAATAAATGTGATTTATTTAAAAAAAAAAGTCATACAAGTATATCATTATAACATCCTAAGTGGGGTTTACTCTTAGTCTTAATACTTACTATGAAGTGCTGAAAAAACCTCATGTGTTTTTCTATTTGCTTCCTCCTCATCCACATCCAGGTCCAATGTTAGGCATGCATGTGAGACATGACGTCAGTAAATTGCAACTGCAAAAAAAGAGAGAGGGATATAAATTAGAAGAAATAATTAATGGAATGATGGAAGGTGAGTAGGGGAAAATTGATAAGCCACTCACGTGTTTAAGGGTGCCACAGGCAACATACTTAACCAGGATTAAATCCATAGTGTGGTGAGATGTCTTCCAAACGTGAACTGTAATATTTCTTCTTTGAGGGCAGGTGGCAGCAGTCTGCACTGCAGCAAGAGCACAGTAGGAGGAGAGCCCCAGTGTTTGTGGGAGTATTGCGAGCCGTGGAATTGTGGAGTAGGTTTCTTTATGGAATGGTAGCTTTTTTTTTTTGTGGCTTAATTTCAGAGCCAAGGAGTCAAAACATTACTCCAAAAACGAATGAAAAATAAACAAACTAACCCCAGCTTGGGTTGATAACATTCTTGCAAACGGTGGTAGTAGATATTGGATTTGTGAATGTAAACAAAAACTATTATTATTTATTAATTATTATTATTATTATTATTATTATTATTATTATTATTATTATTACCCTTATGCATAGATCTACTTCAATTCAAACGTTTGCAAGTTGTAAGATGTGATGGGAAATAATAAAATCAACAAAAACAAACATAGTGCATGTCAGGATTCAAAATAGATATATCAACAGAAATGCATAAATATATAGTACTTTTAGCTACCTGGAAGACTATATTAATGCTTACCTGTATGTAGGTGCTTGAAATACCTCCATTCATGGTTTAGGGGATAATTTAGAACGATCGTGCATTTTCTTAAGGTGGTCATGCCAGGACTGGCAGACCTGCGTGCATAGCATAGAAGCTGATTATGTAATACTCACCTGCGATCAAAGCCCCCGCTGCAGTGGCCGACACATCATCGGGCAGCAGCATGTAGGCCCGGAGTTACTTCCGGGTTTTGCGCTGTGATTGCCCAGAGACGCTAAACCTGCACGTTTAACAGCGGGATTACATGTCGCCAGCCGTTGTGTCGGCCACCGCAGCGAGGTTTTCGCCGATCAGTGGTATTACATAATGAGCTAGTATGCTATGCATACTAGCTCATTATGATATAGTATGCAGGTATTTGCCTTTGTCTTGCACGTATTTTATTTTTGTATTTTATTTAAAGTGGGCTTGCAACCACATTATTAAATATTTGTATTTCAAAAGCTAAAATCTCAAAGTTAGAGATTGAGAGCCTAACAAGCTAGGATCACCCTTACAGTATAAACTCTTTTTTCATGTTTACAACCTCTGAATTATTTGGGGGGGGGCCTGGGGTCAGGAAATTATAAAAAAAAATAGTAAATAAAATGTTGAGGTAATCAATGTTGCCCACCCAACAAAAAATAAATCTTTGAATTATATAGACTGTGGCTGATCACAGCTTCTCATGCTTGCTGTATCTACATTGTGATTGATACTTTATCGTATATTGTATTCATGTAACATTACTTTTGGTACATACAGTATATCATGACATGCACTATATTTGGTTTTGTTGTATTTATTTTTTGGCATCGCCATCTATACTTGGAACAGGTAAATTATTAACAATATCTTTATCGATTTGATAAACATAAGAACTTAAGAAGTAGTATAATTAGAATTATTCTGTTGTAAAGCTTAGTTCTGGGTAGCCCAGCTTTGGAAGATTGACTTTCAGAAATGCCATCTGCTCCATCAGCTGTGGGGCCAGCTGGGACCTCTGTGGGCACAGAATATTTCCTGTGATAGAAAATACACGCTCACTTTGCACAGAGGTCGGGGGGCAAGAAAGTAGCTCTTGTGCCACCACAGAAAGAGCAGGCCAAATACCCCTTTTCTCATCCCAATACTCTAATGGATCTGTAGTGGAGGCCAAATGGGGTTCAGACAAGTATAATTTAACATGATCTGACACAATGCTTCTTTTCATGGTGGGCATTTTTGTGGGTCCAACTAAAGTATGTAATGCCAAACTCCAAACGTCAGGTCTTCTAGTGGAATGCTCAGCAGTGGTTGTACTAATAACAGTAGGTGATGGTGGCACAATGTCACTATCAGGCTCCTCCTGATCTTCTTCCTCTTCACCCTCTGCCGGCCTAAACAATTTTCGGTGACTGTCAAAAACCCTCTGAATTAATAGATCCCTATAGGTGGTAAGGGAACTCTGAATTATTGCCATTTTTCCTTTAATGCGTGGATCGCACATAGAGGCAAGCATTAGCTCAGGGCATGCCTCTATGAGCTCGTTCATCCTTCTATTCAATTGTCCCCTCAGTCTCTTTATAATTGCAGCTACATCTTGAACTATGCCGCCAGGCAAGGGCTCGCTTTTGTTTAGAAAGCCATCCATCTTAGTGATAAGATAGATGTAGAGAGGGATTACTTGAGCCAGACTTGCATTCTCTAGGCTCAATTTTTCTGTTACATCTCGGAAGTGGCTAAGCACAGCCACCACCTGACTAATTATTTTCCACTCCTCCCTGCTTATTGGCCTTGCTACACCAATAACATGTTCATTTGACATGGCGTGTATTGGCTTTTGCTGTTCCATGATACGTTCGAGCATCTCCAAAGTGGAGTTCCAACGGGTGGCTACATCTACCTTCAAGCGGTGCTGTGGAACGCAAGCCTTACTCTGCTCAAGTCTGAGTATGTGACTGTCTTTCACACTACGATGAAAATGGGCTGCTATTTTTCTACAACTGTCTAAGATAGCAGACAATTTTGATGTTTCACTTTCATCGTCCAAAGCAGACTTCACAACGAGATGCAGGGCGTGTGCAGAGCAACGAATGCCAACAAATCTGCCATCTCGCACTGCCTTGAGCATGTTTGCTGCAGCATCAGTGACTATAAAGCCCATCTTTGCCCGTGTGCCTGACTCCTCCCCAAGCCACTGCGCCACCATTTTCTGAAGTGCACGTAAAATATTTACAGCAGTGTGCTGGTCGTCCATGACTTCAGCATGCAACAAGAATGTGCGTTGCCCATGCTCAGGAGGTTCTGCTGCCTTAGCACCTGTGCTTCTCATTCCTGCTTTTGGTTTGTTTGGTTGTGACTCCTTGGGCTGCCACCAGTGAGCCGTCAATGACAAAAAGGCATGTTGCCCACTGGGAGCGCTCCACAAGTCTGTAGTAAAATGGACAGACTGGCCAGCTGCTCTGCCCAGCTCCTCTTTCAGTAATCCAACACAGGAATTATATAAAGAGGGTACAATTTTCCTACTAAAGGTAGTACGGCAGGGGAGAACATAGTGAGGTGCAACCACCTTCATGAGGTTTTTAAATGTATGTCCTTCAACTATATTAAAGGGTGCTCCCCCAACTGCTATAAGTTCCCCTATCAGACGGGTGATTTTAAGGGACTGTTGACGAGACATACCCCTTGATTGGAAACTGGGAAATTGTTGCAGCGTGGGCTGCTGTAAAGGAATGGGGCGACATGTGTCAACTACACAAGAAGTCCCTTCATCTTCCTGCCCCTTGTTGAGCCTTTTGGGGTTAATGGCAGCAGTAGTGTTGCTGCTTCCTCTCTTTTTACTAGGTGGAGCTGCAACTCCACTTTCTTCTCTCAGCAGCACCGGTGTATGGTGTGCACGGAAATGGTAATTCATCCCGGCATTGGTTAAATGGGCTATGTCTCTCCCACGGCTCACTTCCCTGCCACATAATTTGCATTTCACCATGCGCCCGTCACCAACAGTAACAAAATGTTCCCATATTTTTGATCTGCGGTTCCCAGTGGCCGGTGAGGATTGTTTTACAATTGCCTCTGGCTGATGGGTATGTGCAGCTTCCGTGTCTTTGGAGGAATTTGGTGGACTAACAATGGTGGCAGTTGCACTACTTGGATATGAAAGACATTTAGGCAAAACAACTAAGCCTGAAGAGGTTTGTAATGGTGCAGGCAATTTTTTTTTTGAAGGTGAGGAGTCGGGAAATAACAGAGGGGACTCAGGGGCAGAGGAGTAAGGACTCATAGATATAATATCCTCATGAATTTGGTTTACAAGTTGTGCATTATCCTCTATATTAAAATCTAAATCAATTCCTTCAAGGTCAAGGCCTTCAAGGGTCAGACTCTCAGGTAATTCTACTTTAGCAGCATCCTGTTCTGCCAGGTGCCTACTTGGATTAGGATTAGATACTGAACTATGAGAATGAAAAAAGATGCTGCTATTATCTGTTTCCAATATATTGTGTGCTGTTTTTACATCTGGAGGCTGAGCAATTTGCTCCTCCTCAAGCTGTAAAATTTCAAGTTTTGGCTGCCTAAAATTATGGACACTAGCAACAACCTTTGCAGGAACTGCCCGTGACCGGCATGTCTTGTAAAAAACATCTGGGGTTACAGTTGGCCTATATTCAGAAGTTGTTGTTGCTGTGTCACACTCAACTTTTTCCTCTGTTGCTTTCCTCATGGTGAGAATGTGAGAATAAGTGGGAAAAGTACAAAAAATTTTTATATTAGAAATATTATTATTGTGTTTTTTTTCAGAAAAAAATACAAATGATAATGTATTCTGAAAAATAAAGGTATTGAGGACGGAGTATGATTGTTGATTTATCAGGCCTTACACAATTGGTCAGGATTAAAATGCAACAAAGCTCTACTAATCAACTTCTACCACCACCATTTATATCTTAGTAGAGTACTGGCTGCTGCCTGGGCTGGCCTAGTACTAGACTATAATGGCACTGGTGGCTATGCTAAAGTAAAAAAAATATATAGGCAAGATAATAAAACACAGTCCTACACTGTCTCACAAAAGGGGAAAAAATAACTGCAGAAAATATGAGAAAAAATGAATAGTAATCAGTGAGCACTGCATAATAAGTATAAATGTATAATTTCTAAGTGTCACCAATGAGTGAGTCACTGAGTCACAAATCCAACACCACACACACCCTGTCTAGAATGCAGTCTGACGTAGGAGAAAACTAAAATATGTCAGAGATATTTACAATTACAAATCTAGGAATGAGAATCTAGAGTATGCTTAAGAAGTTCTCTATAACAACTACAAATTAGCTCTAAGATCCACAAAACCGGTGCAACCTACCCAAAGACACCCTATCTGGACTCTGGATGGAATGAAATGCAGTCTAGCCTAGAAAAAGACACAAGGTCAAGGAGCCACTAGATAATGAGAAAGAAGCTCATTGGGGGAAGGAACAAACCTCTTCAGGGGAAGGGACAGGGCTTAGTGGCTATTGGTCAATGTCCAGAAGTATTTTAGGAGAAACGAAACTGAAATTACCTTATTTATTAAAATTCGTTGTTTTCATTTACGTTTTACGAAGATTCGTAAGTTATTTTTCGTTAGATTCGATTTTCGTATTTTATTCTTTGTTCGGCATTTTAGTTGTTTTCATTTCGTTATTCGACTATTAGCAATAGTAAGTTTGCATTTTCGTTTATTTTTTCGTAATTATGATTTTATGGGGGGTGTTCGGTGTTTTCGTTAATTCTGTGTTTTCGTTCATTTTTTCTTTCGTTGTTTCTGCTTTTTTACATTTAACAGTTTCGTATATTCGTTGTTTTCCATATTCGTTAACTAGGGAAATATCGTTATTCGTTATAATTTTAGCTAAGCCGTTCGTTCATTCGTTGGTTACCGAATCAACGAAAATAACGAAAAATAACGGAAAACGTATTCGTAACTTAAAAAACTGCACATGTCTACTTCCTCCCCACTCCTCTCAAGACCTCCTTTTCTCTAGCTCCCTTGTCTCCTCCCATGATCATCTCCAGGCATTCTCCAGAGCCTCTCCTATGCTCTGGAACTCTCCATCTCAATCTGTCCGGCTATCTCCTACTCTAACATCTCTTCAGGGAAGCCTATCACGCCTCCAACTAATCTGTTATCACTTTTATCAGCTCATACTGTACAAGTGGAAGGGACTCAGTGAGCGCTAAATATCCATGGGTTAAGGGTGGAAAATCCTTGTCTTGCCTTGGGTGCTGACAACCCACGCTACGTAAATAATTTTACTGTTAGGGGCCCCCACAACTTGGGAAATGTTATCAAGGGGTTACGGCACTAGAAGGTTGAGAACCACTATCCTAAAACAATGGGGGGGGGAGCAGGTGAGTGTACAGGGGGACCTGGGCAGCAGAAAGAAAAGGAATTGGGACAAGAGGGGTGGCATACATTGGTACCAATCCCCTGTATTTTCCTCCTTTAGCAGCTGAATACCGGCGAGAGGAAGAGGAGGAGAAGCCTACTTTCATCTGCTGCAGAAGAAAATACAGATCGGTCCATTAATTTCCACTCCGGCCGCCTATCCTGTCCAGGCAAGTAAGGATCGCGGCTAACCTGTCACCTGCCCACAATTTATGGGTTGCCAAATCCAGGATTAGGGTGTACCCAGGCACACCTGGCACACCCTTTTGGCACGCCTATGGTCCCAGTAGATATCGGGTCCGCCGGACCCACTACTCGGCTCCCACTGTGTTCAATCCTAGCAGGAGCCGGTCGCCAGTGGCATGGGACTGTAATAAAAAAAAACATGTACAGGTATGTGATTTTACGAACCCTGCCGCAGTCTGCGGCAGGGTTCGTAAAATCACATACCTGTACATGTTTTTTTTATTACGGGTCTGGGGCGCGATCGCATGCCACCGGCGACCGGCTCCTGCTAGGATTGAACACAGCGGGAGCCGAGTAGCGGTCCTCCTCTCATATGGGGAGGTAGTACGTGGAGCGGTCCTCAAGAGGTTAAAATATACAATTCCACATTTAGCCACTAGATGGAGCTAATAGCATAATAAATTCAAATGATACTTAGCGCCATCTAGTGGCTGAATGCATTGATTTAAAATGTAATATACCACATTTGGCCACTAGATGGTGCCTAAAATCACAATAAATTCTCATAATACTTAGCGCCATTAAGTGGCGAATGTGGTACTTTTCTTTTAAAATCAATGAAAAACATTCGTCCAGCATAGGAAATCGCCCAAAAAATATGTTCAACCCATTCACACAGAGCTAATATATATACACTTTAACTGGGAAAAATATATATACGATTTTTTTTTGGAGTGGTATGTCGCTTTTGACAATATTTATTGTTTGCTACAGAAACTTTTAATTTTCATTTCAGAATAAAAAGAAGGTTTTCATGTCGTTCCCTTTGTTGGCTGGCAGCTCTCAGGATTCATCTAGCAGAGTGACGGGTCCAACCTGAAGTACGTTACATAAGGAAGGAGAAGCCGGGACAGAAGGAACATTCATCCCTCATTCTCTGGTGAACGAGGAGCGCTTGGCTGCAGAAGGAGGAAGCTGTGTCTGGTGACGGAACTCAGAAATCAGGAAATAACTCCGAAAACAATGCAACTCGTTTATAATATTTGGAGACAAGGTGTGCGCACACCTCCCATCGTTTATACAAGAACCAGAGAAGATGGGTGAAGACAACTATTTCAGGGGGGGGGGGGGGGACATTGTTGCTAGTCCCTCATCTGCATTATGTGAAATGTACTGTGCCTTTAAGAAGGTCCGGGGGTGACCTCCTAGTAATCATTGCTCAGTGCCATACACATTCCAATGTCGGTCCTCCTCTCATACGGGGAGGTAGAAGCCAACTTTACATCGTTCACGTGTATATATATATATATATATATATATATATATATATATATATATATATATATTTATTATATGCCTCAGAAATCTCGCTCTTTATTTTATAACTAGAAGAAGGTTTTAGTGTCACTTCCTCTGTTGGCTGGCAGTTCTCAGGATTCATTTAGAGAGAGAGAGAGAGAGAGGGGGGGAGGGAGGGAGGGAGAGGGGGGGAGAGAGAGAGGAAAGGGGGAGAGAGAGAGAATGAGAGAGAGAGGGGGGGGGAAGAGAGGGAGAGAGAGAGAGATAGAGAGAAAGGAAGAGAGAGAGGAAGAGAGAGAGGGGAGAAAGAGAGAGAGAGGGGGTGTGAGAGAGAGGGAGAGAGAGGAATAGAGACACAGAGAGGGAGGGAGAGAGAGGAAGAGAGAGAGAGAGGGAGAGAGGGGAGAGAGAGGGAGAGAGAGAGAAAGAGACAGGGGAGAGAAAGAGAGGGAGGGGGAGAGAGAGAGGAAGAGAGAGAGAGATAGGAAGAGAGAGAGAGGGATGGAGAGAGAGGAAGAGAGGGAGGGAGAGAGGGAGGGAGAGAGAGAGGGAGGGAGAGAGAGAGGAAGAGAGAGATAGGGGGAGAGAGAGAGGGAGGGAGGGAGAGAGGAAGAGAGAGAGAGGAAGAGAGAGATAGGGGGAGAGAGGGAGGGAGAGAGGAAGAGAGAGAGGGAGGGAGAGAGAGATGGGAAGAGAGAGAGGGCGGGAGAGAGAGAGAGGAAGAAAGAGAGAGAAGAGAAAGAGAGAGAGAGGACTTTTCACAGACTTATGTCCATTCCCCTTTATATTACCCCCATTTCCTATACAAACTCAACTGCTTTGGCAATGCTAACATGTATTTGGTCCTGCCAATGAAGCGTATTTGAATTTGAGAGAGAGAGAAGGAGAGAAAGAGAGAGAGAGGGGAGAGAGAGAGAGAGAGAGAGAGAGAGAGAGAGAGAGAGAGAGAGAGAGAGAGAGAGAGAGAGAGAGAAGATAGAGAAGAGAGAGAGAAGGAGAGAGAGAGAGAGAAGAGAGAAATAGAGAGAGAGAGAGAGAGAAGAGAGAGAGAGAAAAGAGAGAGAGAGAGAGAGAGAGAGAAGGAGCGAGAGAGAAGGAGCGAGAGAGAAGGAGCGAGAGAGAGGGAGAGAGAGAGAGAGAGAGAGAGAAGAGAGAAGAGAAGAGAGAGGAGAGAGAGAAGAGAGAGAGAGAGAGAGAGGGAAGAGAGAGAGAAGGAGAGAGAGAGAGAGAGAAGAGAGAAATAGAGAGAGAGAGAGAGAAGAGAGAAAGAGAGAGAGAGAGAGAGAGAGAGAGGAGAGAGAGAGAAGAGAGAAATAGAGAGAGAGAGAGAGAGAGAGAGAAGAGAGAAAGAGAGAGAGAGAGAGAAGAGAGTGACGGGTCCAACCTGAAGTACATTACATAAGGAAGGAGAAGCCGGGACAGAAGGAACATTCATCCCTCATTTCCTGGTGAACGAGGAGCGCTTGGCTGCAGAAAGAGGAAGATATCTTCAATGACGGGCCCAACAAATAAGGAAACAAATCCTAAAACAATGCAACTCATTTATAATAATTGGAGACAAGCTGCACATCTCTGATGTCATGAATACTTAATTTCTCTCCATGATTCGGCATTAATTAGTTGTCTCTACCAAACAAAATCTGAGCTGATTTATGCAAAATACCGGAGATTGGAAATTATACAATCTTAGAAAGTATGAGTATGATTTGAATAGAGGGAATATAGATGCCCACCAATCAGAGCCACTCCATATAAACCAATGAAGGAGAGGCCTATAATAAAATACACACTAGATGAAGAAAGGGGGAAGGGGGTTCTTTGGAACATCAGTGACCAGAATGGGGCCCTCATGCACATCTCCATGGTAATTATGGAATATATCCTGACACTTATATATAAATGTTTATCTTATGTATTTCCTTTCTCATTGTTTGTATTTAGTAATATGTTGGATTTCTTTTAATATTGTTTATTTTCTGTATCCTGAGAGATTGTTTTTTTTATTATTATTATTATTATTATTATTATTATTATTATTATTATTATTATTATTATTATGACCATTTTTTTATTGCATTTTATATAAAAAAAAATAGACATTGGAGTTCCTTTAAATGTATTTAATTGAAGTTCAGCATCACATTTTTTTCTTTCAAACTCAGGAGAAACATTTATTAGAAAATGTAGTAATATAAAATAATTTACTTAACTTGTACTCCGCTGAGGGATAAATTATTTCATGTAATGTTCTGTTTTCTGTAGAGATTAATTTACTAAGAAGTTTTAAGATTTAAAATGAGTCTGGAATCATTTAGAGAAAATATCCTCTCCTGTGTGCTCCGGGGACGTCAGGAGGGGATTTCTGCATTATAAATATAAGAATGTGAAGCTAATAAAAGAGATTACAATTTAAATGTCACTCTGATTTTTTTATTATATTAATAGTAAAAATTTTCAGCAAATTGTCTCCATATCAGATCTGCTGCTACTGAACTGACCCTTCCAGGGACGATCCCCCTCCTCTCTTCCATCCGGATTTATCAGACAATATCTGAGAAGAGGCTGAAACAAGAAAAATTAATATATATATATATTTAGGCAGCACAAAATAATAATTTTCTGTAGTAAAGTCTCACTTTCTGGCAGCCGATACAGCCATCTAGGCTCTGTGTGGAGAAAGGAGAAAAGTAATTCAATGGTTCATTATTAAACACAGAGGTCAGTCTCTGTCAAAGGTCCTGGTCCACAAGTTGAGCTTCTTAGATTTCACAAAAATATAGAATATTTAGGAAAATACTTTAAAATATTTTTTTTGAGGATGCAGGAATAACTCTTTTAATTTTTCAGTTTTTTTTATTATTTATTTTCTGTATTTATTTTTTTTTTTTTTTACTATCCTTTACTCAACTTTAGTAATATCTTTAACTATTTATGGCACGGTGGGAATTGGTCATGTACTGTAGTCTTAAACTGTTTTGTTGTGTTTCTGATGCAGTCGGTCATATTGTTTCATACTATTTTATCATGTGAGCAGAGACTGTCCGCTTTGCCATGACTTAGCCAATAATGAAGCATATTATTATTATTATAATTATTATTATTTATTTTTTTAGCAAATGCCATTGGATGTTTTAAGAGACTATTTTATTATTCTGTGTTATAATGGTGCTACAATTACCCCTTATATGGTAGTATCACAACATTCGATTTTTTAATCAAATCTGAAATAGTTTAGGTTTATTTTTTTTAATAAATCCCTTTTATGAATGTTATTATTTATTATAAACTCTATGGGCCAGATTCACAGACAGCGGCGTATGTTTGAGCGGGCGCAGCGCAGCTCATATGCGCTACGCCGACGTAACATAGAGAGGCAAGACCAGTATTCACAAAGCACTTGCTCCCTAATGCCGCATACACACCATCACTTTATGTGATGAAAAAAAACGACACTTTCTGTGAAGTAAAAAATGACGTTTTTGAAACTTCAATTTTCAAAGACGAAGTTGCCTACACACCATCGTTTTTCTCACAATGTTCTTGCAAAGTGAGGTTACGTTCCACCACGTTTTACCATTTGAAGCTTGCTTCATAAGTAGCTTCTGGGCATGCGTGGATGAAAAAACGTCTTAGAAAACGACGTTTTTTGCTACACACGGTCAATTTCTGTGAAGTAAAAAGTGCACTTTTGAAAAACGACACATACAATTGAAGCATGCTTCAATTTTTTTTGGTCGTTTTTTACAAGACATAAAACAACGTTTTCCCCCACACACAGTCAATTAAAGTGACGTTTTTAAAAACGTCAATTTTTTTCATCACATAAAGTGATGGTGTGTACGCGGCATAAGTTACGGCGGCGTAGTGTAAATGGGCCGGCGTAAGCCCGCCTTATTCAAATTAGGAGGGAAGTGGGCATGTTGTATTAAAATTAACCGTGACCCCATGTAAATGAAGGGCCGAACGAATGGCACATGCGCGCACATGCTCAGAATCACGTCGCATATACTCCCTAAGATACGACCCCTCAATGCGTACGACGTGAACGTAACCTACGCCCAGCCCCATTCACGTACGACTTACGCGAACTACGTAAACTACGGCGGCTGTTCCGACGTCCATACCCTAACATGACTTACCGCTGCTTTATGAGGGGTAAACTTACGCCGGACGTACGCCTTACGTAAACGGCGTAGATTACTGCAACGGGCGTAAGTACGTTTGTGAATCAGCGTATCTAGCTCATTTACATATTCAATGCGTAAATCAATGGAAGCGCCCCTTACGGCCAGCGTAAATATGCGCCCAAGATACGACGACGTAGGAGACTTACGTCGGTCGTATCTTTCCAAAATTCAGGCGTATCTGGTTTCCTGAATCAGGCGCAGAGATACGACAGCGCATCTGTGGACTTACGCGGCGTATTAGTAGATACATCGGCGTAAGTCGTACGTGAATCCCGGCCTATAACTTCTTGCTGTTATAACCCTGAAAATGTCTGAATCCCTGAAACACATTATCATTTTCTTTTCTTTTTTTTTAATGAGTGTCTCATAAAAATAAAATATTAGACTCATTTAATGTGCAGTGTTGCTTTCTTAAATATTTGTATATTGTTTTTACTTTTTATTTTTCCTTTGTTTATCAAATTTCAAATATTTTATTTTCTTTAATAATAAATCATTTTACTGTATACATTTTATCATTTGACTTTTTCTTACTTTTTTTTTTACCAAATCTGAAATAGTTTAGGTTTATTTATTTTTATAAATCCTTTTGCTCAGTGTTATCACTTATTATTTATTATAAACTTTTCTATTATCGTGCTGTTTTAGCACCGAAGAAGGGGTATTGTCTGAACCCCTGAAATGCAATGACATTTTTTTTTTTTTAGATTGGTAATTTTGACTTTTTCTTGCCTTTTTTTCCCTAATTTAAAATAGCTTTTTAATAATAAAGCCTTTTACTATATGACTTTTTTTTTACCAAATATTCTTCTTTTTTTTTTTTTTTTTTAGCAGATGCCATTGGATGTTTTAGAGATTGTTTTATTATTCTGTGTTATAATAGTGCTAGAATTGCCTCTTATATGGTAGTATCACAGCATTAGATTTTTTATCAAATCTGAAATAGTTTGGGTTTGTTTTTTTATAAATCGCTTTTATGAATGTTATTATTTATTATGAACTCTCACGGCGCAGCGTATCTGAGATATGCTACGCCGCCATAACTTACTTTTTTTGGTTTGAATCCTCAACGAATCCTCAACGAATTTGCGCCGTAAGTTACGGCGGCGTAGTGTATCCCTCGTAACGGCTGCCTAATTCAAATCGGCGAGTAGGGGGGCGTGTTTAATTTAAATGAAGCATGTCCCCACGCCGAATGAACTGCGCATGCGCCGTCCCTAAATTTCCCGCCGTGCATTGTGCTAAATGACGTCATTTTTTTTAACTTAGACGTGAATTACGTCCATCCCGATTCACGGACAACTTGCGCAAAAAAAAAATCAAAATAACGCGGGAACGACGGCCATACTTAACATGGCAAGTCTATCTATACGCTGCAAAATAGCAGCTTTAACTATACCCCAGAAAAAGCCGACTAGAGATGATGTAAGAGAATGCGACGGCCGCGCGGACGTTCGTGGATCGTCGGAAATAGCTAATTTGCATACTCGACGCGGAAAACGACGTGAACGCCACCCAGCGGGCGCCAAAGTATTGCATCTAAGATCCGAAGGCGTACGCCTGTCGGATTCTAACCCAGAAGCCGTCGTATCTTGGTTTGAGGATTCAAACCAAAGATACGACGCAGGAAATTTGAAAGTACGCCAGCGTTTCAGTAGATACTCCGGCGTACTTTCACTGTGGATCTGCCCCTCTATCTTCTTGCTGAAAAATAGGTGAGTTTCTGATTCCCTGAAACACATTGGCATTTTATTTTTATTTTTTTTAATGATTGTCTCATAAAAATAACATTTTAGACTAATTTACAATGCTGTGTGGCTTTCTTAAATATTCTTACATAGTTTTTTTTGTAATTTTTCCTTTTTTATCAAATTTTTTTATATTTTTTTTCTTTTATAATAAAACATTTTACTGTATACATTTTATTATTTACATTTTCTTACTTTTTTACCAAATCTGAAATAGTTTAGGTTTATTAATTTCTTATAAATCCTTTTGCTCAGTGTTATTACTTATTATTTATTATAAACTTTTCTTTTATCGTGATGTTTTAGCACCGAAGAAGGGGTAGTGTCTGAACCCCTGAAATGCAATGATTTTTTTTTTATATTGGTCATTTTGACTTTTTCTTGCCTTTTTTCCAAATTTAAAATAGTTTTTTTTATAATAAAGCCTTTTACTATATGACTTTTTTTTATTTGACTTTTCCTCCTTTTTTACCAATTTTTACCTTTTTTACCAATTTTTTTTGTATACATTCTTACTTTTTTACCAAATCTGAAAAAGTTTAGGTTTATTATTATTTTTTTTTTTTTATAAGTCCATTTAATCAGTGTTATTATTTATTATAAACGTTTCTATTATTGTGATGTTTTAGCACCAAAGAAGGGATATTGTCTGAACCCCTGAAAAGCAATGAGATATTTTATATATAAATATATATATATATATATATTGGTCATTTTGACTTTTTCTTGCCTTTTTTCCTAATTTAAAATAGCTTTTTAACCACTTCACGACCGCCCACTGTATATATACTTCAGCATTTTAAAGATGGATATCGCAGTAACGGAAGCAGCTGCTGCCACAACCAAGGTATCCATATTTTCAGTGGGCGGTTCTGTTTCCGATAATGGTGGTCTCTGCAGCGGATTCGCCGCAAGATCACCGTTATCGGCGGCGGGAGGGGGCCCCCTCCCACCGCTCTCTCGCTCCCTCCGCCGCTACCGATGGCTCCGTCGACCCTAATCAGGTCCTTCTCCTTCACATTGCTGGGTATGGATACGAGTGAGGGGAAGATGGCCCCCACCTGTATACCGAAGCAGGGCGGAAGTGACGTCACTTCCGCCCATATCTCTTAAAGGTAAATTTTTTTTGTAATATTTTCAAATGACATTTTTATTTTATTTTATTGCATTTAAGTGTAAATATGAGATGTGACATATTTTTGACCCCCAGATCTCATATTTAAGAGGACCTGTCATGTTTTTTTTCTATTACAAGAGATGACCCAATTAAAAAAAAAAAACTGTTTTAAAATTAATAAAATAAAGTAAAATAAATAGGTATTTTTTTTTAAAGAGCCCCGTCCCTACGAGCTCGCGTGCAGAAGCGAACGCATACGTGAGCAGCGCCCGCATATGAAAACGGTGTTCAAACCACAAATGTGAGGTATCGCCGCGATCGTTAGAGCGAGTGCAATAATTCTAGCCCTAGACCTCCTCTGTAACTCAAAACATGCAACCTGTAGAATTTTTTAAACGTCGCCTATGGAGATTTTTAAGGGTAAAAGTTTGATGCCATTCCACGAGCTGGCGCAATTTTGAAGCGTGACATGTTGGGTATCAATCTACTCGGCGTAACATTATCTTTTACAATTTAAATAAAATTGGGTGAACTTTACTGTTGTCTTATTTTTTATTTAAAAAATGTGTTTTTTCCAAAAAAAAGGGCGCTTGTAAGACCACTGTGCAAATACGGTGTGACAAAAAGTGTTGCAACGACCGCCATTTTATTCTCTAGGGTGGTAGAAAATAAATGTATAATGTTTGGGGGTTCTAAGTAATTTTCTAGCAGAAAAACTTGTTTTTAACTTGTAAACACTGAGTCTAAAAAACAAGCTCGGTCTTTAAGTGGTTAATAATAAAGCCTTTTACTATATGAATTTTTTTACTTGACATTTCTTCCTTTTTTTACCATTTTTTTTTTAAATAAATAATTTTACTATATGAATTTTATTATTATTTTTGTATTATGAATAATATTTCTATTATCTTGCTGTTGTAGTACAGAAGAAGGGGCCGTGCCTGAACCTCCGAAATGCATTACAACTATTATTATTTTTCTGATTATCTTATAAAATACCATTTCAGACTTATTGACCATTGGTTCCGCTCTCTTGATGCTTCTTGTATAGTTTTCTTTTATTTTTTTGGTCACTTTCTTAACCACAAATTGGACAGAAAATGTGATGTTTTCACCAACATCTGAGATTTTTTGAGAAAAATGATAACATTTGTTTATAATTAATAAGGGACTCGAGTTTTCTGCAAACATTTTGAGTTTTGAATCTCCAGTTTACAATTTGTTTTTATAAATGTATCATTAAATGTTTTGAATTTGTAATAAATCAATTCTCTAAATTGCAACAAAAAGTGAACTGTATATTATTACTATATATTCTATATTACTTAAAATTAACAAAAGAGAGCCGTACTGTTACAATGGGAAATCAGACCATTTTGAAGGATCTAATTCTCTCCGGATTATCTGACCTCCCGACTCTACAGCTCCCTTTGTTTCTCTTCTTCCTCCTCATCTACCTTCTGACATTAATCTGGAATTCTCTGATCATTGTCCTCATAGTCACCGAATCTCACCTCCATGTTCCTATGTATTTCTTCCTTGGGAACATGGGCGGTTTGGACCTCTGTTGTTCTTCATTAACCGTCCCACGGATGTTATTTGACCTTCACACCGAGACAAGAAAAATTACTATATCAGCTTGTATAACCCAAGTCTTCTTCTTCACTTTCTGTACTACTTCTGAGGTTTCTCTGTTGGCTGTCATGTCCTATGACCGATTTTCTGCCATTTGTCAGCCGTTACATTACACACAGATCATGAGCTGGAAAGTGTGTGGTCAGTTGATGACCATCGTGGGGTGTCTCAGTTTTACCAACTCTTTAGTTCACACACTTTATACCTGCAATTTAACATTTTGTGGATCAGATATTATAGAAAGTTTCTTCTGTGACCTTCCTCAGTTGCTTCAGATTTCCTGCAGTGACATCTCCATCAACGTTCTTCTCCTCTTTATCTTTGGTGGCTCCATTACTATCGGGTGTCTGACGCTGACCTTCCTGTCCTATGTCTATATATTCAAAACCGTCCTAAAAATGAAAGTTGGGGGCGGTAGACGTAAAGTATTCTCTACATGTACCCCTCATCTCACTGTGATGTTTATATTTTATGGCTCCGTATTTTTTAATTATTTTCAGCTAAATGAAAGTCATCGGTTTGCCGGTAACAAAGGGGTCTCTGTGTTTTACACGGTGATCCTTCCACTCCTCAACCCTCTGATTTACAGTCTGAGGAACCAGGATATCAGAAAAGCGTCCCGAGATGTTTTAAAGAAGATCCTCCCCAACGCAGTATAGAATTCACCGTAACTAAACCTACCGTATATACTCGAGTATAAGCCGACCCGAATATAAGCCAAGGCACCTCATTTTACCACAAAAAAATGTGAAAACATATTGACTCGAGTATAAGCCTAGGGTGTCCATCTGCATGCCTCACTGTGCCTCACTTTGCTTCACTGTGCCCATGCCTCACTGTGCCCATGCCTCACTGTGCCCATACCTCACTGTGTCCATGCCTCACTGTGCCCATGCCTCACTGTGTCCATGACTAAACTGACGTTTAACATGGGAGTATATAGAAGGGCTTTGCCTGGCTTCGAAAAATCAGTGCTCCCCGGCCGTAGGTCCCTCAGTCAACAAACTTTGCACACTTGTAGAGGAAAAATGGGGCTACATGTGTGCCAAGTTTCGGGTCCAGGAGACCTACGACCAGCCGGTACCGAGTCCCCAAAATCACCAGAGAAATTACCATTTAACATGGGAGTCTATGAAAGGGGTGCCCGGATTTGAGAAATCGGTGCACCCCGGCCGTAGGTCCTCCGGACAATAAGCTTTGCACGCTTGTAAAGGAAGACATGTATGCCAAGTTTGGGGTCCAGGAGACCTACGATCGGCCGATACTGGGTCCCCAAAGTCCGGGAGATCAGGCGCAAAAAGGTGATTTGAGTATAACCCGAGGGGGGCATTTTAATTCAATTGCATTACAGGATATGATAATGACAACAATGAAAATAGAAGGGGGAGCACTCACATCGCCAAATCCGTAAGTTTGAGAGGGAACAACAAAAAAGGGTACTCAAAGAGTAACCCATATGCCGGACCTTAGAGACAATAGAATAGAAAACAATAGAGAAATTGAAAAAAGAGAAAACGGATCTCACTGTCTTGTAGTAGACTAGGCCTTGTGTACACATATCCAATAGCAGAGAAGTTCACCAAGAGTATCCAACAAATGGAATAATTCCAAGAGACTGCATATAGGTGACCAAGAAGCAGCTAACTTGGCACAGATGGATAATGATTGGATCGTTTCCAACCAGGGGCAAGGCAGACGCCACACAAAGATGGCATAAAACAGATAGCCATGCTAAGAAGTGTTGATGCTGCAGAGCCAGAGTCCACTTAGGGATTACAAAGCAGCAGCTCATAAATGCTGATATGGTGTTTTATATACCCATCCGCATGGAATACCCATAAGGGGGTGATTTCAACACTGGAATGATCTAGGATTGCCCCTGGGAGACAGCCTTTCGCTGTACACTAAATTTCCCCTGGGAGACAGCCTTTCGGTGTACACTAAGGTGCCCCTGGGAGACAGCCTTTCGGTGTACACTAAATTGCCCCTGGGAGACAGTCTTTCGCTGTTCACTAAGGTGCCCCTGGGAGACAGCATTTCGCTCTACACTAAATTGCCCCTGGGAGACAGCCTTTCGCTCTACACTAAATTGCCCCTGGGAGACAGCCTTTCGCTGTACACTAAATTGCCCCGGGGAGACAGCCTTTCGGTGTACACTAAATTGCCCCTGGGAGACAGTCTTTCGCTGTTCACTAAGGTGCCCCTGGGAGACAGCATTTCGCTCTACACTAAATTGCCCCTGGGAGACAGCCTTTCGCTCTACACTAAATTGCCCCTGGGAGACAGCTTTTCGCTGTACTCTAAATTGCCCGTGGGAGACAGCCTTTCGCTGTATACTAAATGGCCCCTGGGAGACAGCCTTTCGCTGTACACTAAATTGCCCCTAGGAGACAGCCTTTCGCTGTACACTAAATTTGCCCTGGGAGACAGCCTTTCGGTGTACACTAAATTGCCCCTAGGAGACAGCCTTTCGCTGTACACTAAATTGCCCCGGGGAGACAGCCTTTCGGTGTACACTAAATTGCCCCTGGGAGACAGTCTTTCGCTGTTCACTAAGGTGCCCCTGGGAGACAGCATTTCGCTCTACACTAAATTGCCCCTGGGAGACAGCCTTTCGCTCTACACTAAATTGCCCCTGGGAGACAGCTTTTCGCTGTACTCTAAATTGCCCCTGGGAGACAGCCTTTCGCTGTATACTAAATGGCCCCTGGGAGACAGCCTTTCGCTGTACACTAAATTGCCCCTAGGAGACAGCCTTTCGCTGTACACTAAATTGCCCCTGGGAGACAGCCTTTCGGTGTACACTAAATTGCCCCTAGGAGACAGCCTTTCGCTGTACACTAAATTGCCCCTGGGAGACAGCCTTTCGCTGTATACTAAATGGCCCCTGGGAGACAGCCTTTCGCTGTACACTAAATTGCCCCTAGGAGACAGCATTTCGCTGTACACTAAATTTCCCCTGGGAGACAATCTTTCGCTGTACACTAAATTGCCCCTGGGAGACAGCCTTTCGCTGTATACTAAATGGCCCCTGGGAGACAGCCTTTCGCTGTATACTAAATGGCCCCTGGGAGACAGCCTTTCGCTGTACACTAAATTGCCCCTAGGAGACAGCCTTTCGCTGTATACTAAATGGCCCCTGGGAGACAGCCTTTCGCTGTACACTAAATTGCCCCTGGGAGACAGCCTTTCGCTGTATACTAAATGGCCCCTGGGAGACAGCCTTTCGCTGTACTCTAAATTGCTCCTGGGAGACAGCCTTTCGCTGTACACTAAATTGCCCCTGGGAGACAGCCTTTCGCTGTACACTAAATTGCCCCTGGGAGACAGTCTTTCGCTGTTCACTAAGGTGCCCCTGGGAGACAGCCTTTCGCTCTACACTAAATTGCCCCTGGGAGACAGTCTTTCGCTGTTCACTAAGGTGCCCCTGGGAGACAGCCTTTCGCTCTACACTAAATTGCCCCTGGGAGACAGCTTTTCGCTGTACTCTAAATTGCCCCTGGGAGACAGCCTTTCGCTGTATACTAAATGGCCCCTGGGAGACAGCCTTTCGCTGTACACTAAATTGCCCCTAGGAGACAGCCTTTCGCTGTACACTAAATTTCCCCTGGGAGACAGCCTTTCGGTGTACACTAAATTGCCCCTAGGAGACAGCCTTTCGCTGTACACTAAATTGCCCTGGGGAGACAGCCTTTCGGTGTACACTAAATTGCCCCTAGGAGACAGCCTTTCGCTGTACACTAAATTGCCCCTGGGAGACAGTCTTTCGCTGTTCACTAAGGTGCCCCTGGGAGACAGCCTTTCGCTCTACACTAAATTGCCCCTGCGAGACAGCCTTTCGGTGTACACTAAATTACCCCTAGGAGACAGCCTTTCGCTGTACACTAAATTGCCCCGGGGAGACAGCCTTTCGGTGTACACTAAATTTCCCCTAGGAGACAGCCTTTCGGTGTACACTAAATTGCCCCTGGGAGACAGCCTTTCGCTGTTCACTAAGGTGCCCCTGGGAGACAGCCTTTCGCTCTACACTAAATTGCCCCTGGGAGACAGCCTTTCGCTCTACACTAAATTGCCCCTGGGAGACAGCCTTTCGCTGTACTCTAAATTGCCCCTGGGAGACAGCCTTTCGCTGTATACTAAATGGCCCCTGGGAGACAGCCTTTCGCTGTACACTAAATTGCCCCTAGGAGACAGCCTTTCGCTGTACACTAAATTGCCCCTGGAAGACAGCCTTTCGCTGTACACTAAATTGCCCCTGGGAGACAGCCTTTCGCTGTACACTAAATTGCCCCTGGGAGACAGCCTTTCGCTGTACACTAAATTGCCCCTGGGAGACAGCCTTTCGCTGTACACTAAATTGCCCCTAGGAGACAGCCTTTCGCTGTACACTAAATTGCCCCTAGGAGACAGCCTTTCGCTGTACACTAATTTGCCCCGGGGAGACAGCCTTTCGGTGTACACTAAATTTCCCCTAGGAGACAGCCTTTCGGTGTACACTAAATTGCCCCCGGGAGACAGTCTTTCGCTGTTCACTAAGGTGCCCCTAGGAGACAGCCTTTCGCTGTACACTAAATTGCCCCTGGGAGACAGCCTTTCGGTGTACACTAAATTGCCCCTGGGAGACAGTCTTTCGCTGTATACTAAATGGCCCCTGGGAGACAGCCTTTCGCTCTACACTAAATTGCCCCTGGGAGACAGCCTTTCGCTGTATACTAAATGGCCCCTGGGAGACAGCCTTTCGCTGTATACTAAATTGCCCCTGGAAGACAGACTTTCGCTGTGCACTAAATTGCCCCTGGAAGACAGTCTTTCGCTGTACACTAAATTGCCCCTGGGCTGTACACGATAAGACATTTTCATATTTGGCTAGGCATATACAATGTTGACTAGGCGTTGTTTACATGGGTGGGTTGTAAAACAGGAGTGATAATAAACAACATCATATAAGAAGATAACTGGATGGATCCTCTGTGGAGGGTTCCTAAACTACAAGGTGGAAAACGAGAGGGGGGGGGGGGGGGGCGTACACTAACTACACTTTAGAATGACACTAGGACTGTGACTATAGGCATGAGCTGAATGCTCTCGATTGGGATGCCGGTGAGGAAGTCAGCTGCTTCTAATGCCGCGTACACACGATCGGACATAAAACCAGGGATAATTTTTCGATGAAATGATGGCTCAAACTTGTCTTACATACAGACGGTCACACAAATGTTGTCGGAAATTGCGAACGTCAAAAACGCGGTGACGTACAACACGTACGACGGCACTATAAAACGGAAGTTCCATAGCAAGTGTGCCACCCCTTTGGGCTCCTTCTGCTAATCTCGTGTTAGTAGAAGTTTGGTGAGAGATGATTCGCGTTTTTCAGCCTCGTGCTATCTCCGTTACGAACGTTCGTTTTACCTGACCGAGCGCTCCCATCTCGTACTTCATTCAGAGCATGCGTGGAATTTTGTGCGTCGGAATTGTCTACACACGATTGGAATTTACGAGAACTGATTTTTTTTTTGCTGGAAAATTTGAGAACCGGCTCTCAAATTTTTGTTGCCGGAAATACCGACAGAAAATGTCCGATGAAGCCTACACACGGTCGGAATTTCCGACAAAAAGCTCCCATCGAACATTTGTTGTCGGAAATTTTGAGCGTGTGTACACGGCATAAGAGTAAAGTTTGGGGGAATCATTTGGTTTTGTACATTATGGCGTCACTCATCTTATTGTAGGACTACCAAAAATACACTATATCGTCAAAAGTATTGGAACACCTCTCTTTACACACACATGAACTTTATTGCCTACCCAGTCTTAGTCCGTAGGGTTCAATATTGAATATTGCAGCTATAACAGCTTCACCTCTTCTGGGAAGGCTGTCCACAAGGTTTAGGAGGGTGTCTATGGGAAGGTTTGACCATTCTTCCAGAAGAGCATTAGTGAGGTCAGGCACTGATGTTGGACAAGAAGGCTTGGCTCACAGTCTCCTCTCTAATTCATCCCAATGGTGTTCTATCGGGTTGAGGTCAGGACTCTGTGCAGGCCAGTCAAGTTCCTCCACCCCAAACTCGCTCATCCATGTCTTTATGGACCTTGCTTTGTGCTCTGGTGCGCAGTCATGTTGGAACAGAAAGGGGCCGTCCCCAAACTCCTCCCACAAAGCCTTAAGAGTTCCCTTCACTGGAACTAAGGGGCCAATCCAACCCCTGAAAAACAACCCCACACCATAATCCCCCCCTCCTCCAAATGATTTGGACCAGTGCACAAAGCAAGATCCATAAAGACATGGATGAGGGGGTTTGGGGTGGAGGAACTTGACTGGCCGGCACAGAGTCCTGACTTCAACCCAATAGAACACCTTTGGGATAAATTAGAGTGGAGACTGCGAGCCAGACCTTTTCATCCAACATCAGTGCCTGACTTCGCAAATGCTCTTCTGGAAGAATGGTCAAACATTCCCATAGACACACCCCTAAACCTTGTGGATGGCCTTCCCAGAAGAGTTGAAGGGTGGAGCCAACTCAACCAATATTGATTCACCTTTTTTTATTTACTTTTTTGACATTCAATTTACTTTACATCTATTCAAGTGTACTTTGGTACCACATACTTTCCTTTCAAACTTGGGAGAAACTTTTTTCAGAGAATGTGATAATACAAAATTATTTACTTATTTTTAAATTGTCCACCCCCCAAAAAATATATATATTTTTCAGACAACAATAATGTATTTATTTGTCTTTATTTACAAATTAAAAATACCGGCCATCATCGGCACAGATTTAAGGTCAGAGTAATCTTCTCTTTTTAATGGAGTTCTGCTGGAAAACCAAAAAAAAAATTAATTGTTGTCTGTCATTATTATTTTTAATTATTAATAATAATAATAATAATAATAATAATAATAATAATAATAATAATAATAATATGTCATTTTTTTTACATATAAAATGCAATAAAAAATGGTCATAATAATTATAATAATAATAATAATAATAATAATAATAATAATAATAATATTGTTTTATTATTATTATTATTATTATTATTATTATTATTATTATTATTATTATGACAATTTTTTATTGCATTTTATAAAAAAAAATGACATTGGAGTTCCTTTAAATGTATTTAATTGAAGTTCAGCATCACATTTTTTTTCTTTCAAACTCAGGAGAAACATTTATTAGAAAATGTAGTAATATAAAATAATTGACTTAACTTGTACTCCGCTGAGGGATAAATTATTTCATGTAATGTTCTGTTTTCTGTAGAGATTAATTTACTAAGAAGTTTTAAGATTTAAAATGAGTCTGGAATCATTTAGAGAAAATATCCTCCCCTGTGTGCTCCGGGGATGTCAGGGGGGGATTTCTGCATTATAAATATAAGAATGTGAAGCTAATAAAAGAGATTACAATTTAAATGTCACTCTGATTTTTTTTATTATATTAATAGTAAAAATGTTCAGCAAATTGTCTCCATATGAGATCTGCTGCTACTGAACTGACCCTTCCAGGGACGATCCCCCTCCTCTCTTCCATCAGCATTTATCAGACAATATCTGAGAAGAGGCTGAAACAAAAAAATATATATATGTATTTAGGCAGCACAAAATAATAATTTACTGTAGTGAGGTCTCACTTTCTGGCAGCGGTTGCAGCGATCTAGGCTCTGTGTGGAGAAAAGTCATTCAATGGTTCATTATTAAACACTGAGGTCAGTCTCTGGGAGCCAAATTTAAGGTCCTGGTCCACAAGTTGAGATCCTCAGATTTCACAAAATTATAGAATATTTAGGAAAATATTTTAAAATATTTTTTTTGAGGATGCAGGAATAACTCTTTTAATTTTTCAGTTTTTTTTATTATTTATTTTCTTTATTTTTGTTTATTTTTTTTTTTACTATCCTTTACTCAACTTTAGTAATATCTTTAAATATTTATGTGATGGTGGGAATTGGTCATGTAGTCTCAAACTGTTTTGTTGTGTTTGTGATGCAGTCGGTCATATTGTTTCATACTATTTTATCATGTGAGCAGAGACTGTCCGCTTTGCCACGACTATATAATAATGAAGCATATTATTATAATTGCTCTTTTTTATTATTATTTTTTTTTTTTAATGTTTTGGAGACCAATTTATTATTCTGTGTTATAATGGTGCTAGAATTACCCCTTATATGGTAGTATCACAACATTCGATCAAATTCGATTCAATTTAATCAAATCTGAAATAGTTTAGGTTTATTTTTTTTTATAAATCCCTTTTGTGAATGTTATTATTTATTATGAACTCTATATCATCTTGCTGTTGTAGCCCTGAAAATGGGTGAGTATCTGAATCCCTGAAAAACATTGGCATTTTAATATTATTATTATTATTATTATTTTTTTTTTTAACTGACTCATTTACTATTTACTATTTCATATTTGGTAAAAAGAGGGAAACAAATAAGATAATAACATTTATACAGTAAAATGATTTATTTTTAAAGAAAATAAAATATTTGAAATTTGATAAAAAAGAAAAAATTACAAAAAAACCGATGTGAGAATATTTAAGAAAGACACACTGTATTGTAAATGTGTCTAAAATTGTATTTTTATGAGACAATCATTAAAAAAAAGAAAAGAAAAGAAAATGCCAATGTGTTTCAGGGGTGCAGTGTTGCTTTCTTAAATATTTGTACATAGTTTTTTTGTAATTTTTCCTTTTTTCATCAAATCTCAAATATTTAATTTTCTTTAATAATAAATCATTTTACTGTATACATTTTATCATTTGACTTTTTCTTACTTTTTTTTACCAAATCTGAAATAGTTTAGGTTTATTTATTTTTTAAAAATCCTTTTGCTCAGTGTTATCACTTATTATTTATTATAAACTTTTCTATTATCGTGATGTTTTAGCACCAAAGCAGGGGTATTGTCTGAACCCAATGAAATGCAATGATTTTTTTTTTTTAATTGGTCATTTTGACTTTTTCTTGCCTTTTTTCCTAATTTAAAATAGCTTTTTAATAATAAAGCCTTTTACTATATGACTTTTTTTATTTGTCTTTTTTTTCCTTTTTTCCCAAATTCCCTTTTTTTTTTTTTGCAGATGCCATTGGATGTTTTAGAGACTATTTTATTATTTTGTGTTTTAATAGTGCTAGAATTGCCCCTCATGTGGAAATGTCACACCATTAGATTTTTTATCAAATCTGAAATAGTTTAGGTTTATTTTTTTTATAAATCCCTTTTATGCATGTTATTATGTATTATGAACTCTATATCATCTTGCTGTCAAATGGGTGAGTATCGGAATCCCTGAAACACATTGGCATTTTCTTTTCTTTTTTTTTTTAAATGATTGTCTCATAAAAATGCAATTTTAGACTCATTTAAAATACTGTGTGACTTTCTTAAATATTCTCACATAGGGCCAGATTCAGGTACATTAGCGCCGGTGTAACGTAAGCCGTTTACGTTACACCGCCGCAAGTTTTTAGTTTTAGTGCCGATCCACAAAGCACTTACCTGGAAACTTGCGGCTGTGTATCGTAAATACGTCCGGTGCAAGGCGGGCCAATTCGAATGGGCGTGTGCCATTTAAATTAGGCGCGCTCTCGCGCCGGACCTTTTTTTTTTTTTTGAAAGTATTTTTATTGGATTTTTCAAAAGATATAAACATATTACAACATTGCATCCAGTAAAGTCGTATTAATACAAAAGGATACATTATAAAACAAAACAGAACAACAAAACAATCAACCAATGTTAGAATAATGGTTAATTATAAGTATGATAAAATCATAGAAATTAATTGATTAGACATGAAAGGAAAGAGACATATGGGGGTACGAAGATAAGGGGTGGGTGTGAATGGCGTTCACAGATAAAAACAAGAGTATAAGTGAATAAGAATGGTTTCCTCTATCCAAATTCCCCTTTTTTTTTTTTTTTTTTTTTTTTTTTTTTTTTTTTGTAATTTGAAAACATTAAGAAAAGTCGAATGAACTAATTCTTTCCAGAACTAGTTGTTCAGTAAAGTTTTGAATTTATTGGATTCTGAAAAATGCGACCAACATGCCCATTTGCTGTGGAAATTTATGGAAGAATCAGAAGATTGATGGATTAGGTTTTCCATATTCGCAATGTGTTGCACCTTTAATAGCCAATCAGAAATAGAGGGGGGAGAAGGTTGTAACCACTTAGCGGGGATGCAGAGTCTCGCAGCATTTATGAGGTGAAGGATTATTGAATTCTTGTATACATAGTTGGGTAAGGATGAATGATGCAATAAGAATTGTTGGGCAGTATAATCTGGAGCGTATGTAGTGATCTCATAAATCAGTTCATGGATTTTTTCCCAAAAAGGTTTAATGTCATTACATTCCCACCATAAATGGAGAAATGTTCCGGGAGCAGATTTGCAACGCCAGCATAATGCTGATACATTTGGGTTATATTTATTAATAACATGAGGTGTCCTGTACCATCTCGAATACAATTTATAGCCGTTTTCTTGTGTCAATACGTTCATAGAGCCTTTATGTAACCTACGGAAGATAGTTTCCCATTGATCTGTTGAAAGTGATATGTTTAATTCCTCTTCCCATTTTAGATTTGCTGTATCTGTTTTTAAATCAAAACTTGCGTACAATAAAGAGTGCAATATTGAAATTAAATGTTTTTGAGGGGAAGTTCCAAGACATATATTTTCAAAAGGAGTCTTAGGTCTTAGCCAATCATAGCAAGGATTAGGTTTGTGTACGAACTGTGTAATAGTTTCAAAGTCATGTTGGGAAATGCCAGTATCAGGGTGATTATCAGTGAATGATTCATATGTAATAATGGAACCATGCTTGAAGAGCATATTGACCCTCAGCATGTCATCAATATGCGGAGCAGTAGGGATATTAGCGAGCAAATCTAAATGTATGTCCGGGTTGTGGACTAATGGGGTCATAGGGCCATATACAGAGGAGATATTAAATTTTTTGCAAAGAAACCTAAATATTTTTAAAGTATTGCCAGTGACCGGGTGAGAATTTATTTGTTTTGGGATTTTGCGGGGTTGGATCCAAGGCAAGTGTTTCAATGGGAGATAGGGAGTGTAGGAGGATTCTTCTAGATTAATCCAGTCTTTAAGGGTAGCATGAAGGTGCCAATCTACAATACGGGTCATATGGCATGCCCAGTAATATTTTTGTAAGTCCGGTAATCCTATCCCACCCATTAGTTTGGGGATGACGAGTTTATCCCACTTAATTCTCGGCTGTCTCATATTCCAAATAAATTTCAGACACATTTGCCTAAAGTTCCTGAAAAAAGTTTGTGGGATCTTAATGGGGATCGTTTGTAACAAATATAAAAACCGTGGGAGAACGTTCATTTTGATTATATCCGCCCTCCCAAACCAAGAGAAAAAACCAGATCCCCATTTGAGTAGATCTTCTTTGATAGTATTAAACAGAGTTATAAAGTTTTTGTTATATAGATTATTCACGTCAGATGTCAACTTAATTCCAAGGTATGTTAAACAATCCTCCTCCCAACTGAAAGGGAAGTTCTGCTTGCAAAGGGATACCAGAGATACAGGTAAAGAGACATTCAATGCTCTTGATTTGGAAAAATTAATCCTCAGATTAGAGATATTGTGAAACAGGGAAAGATCTTTCAGTAAATTGGGAATTGTAATGATCGGGTTGGACAGGAATAAGAGGATGTCGTCTGCAAATGCTGCTAGTTTGTAGGTCTTGTCTTTAATATTAATACCCACAATATCCGTATTCTCCTTTAATTTACATAAAAAAGGTTCCAAAATAAGCACAAAAATTATTGGAGATAGTGGGCATCCCTGTCTTGTACCATTTGACACAGAGAAAGCCCCCGACAGTGCGCCATTAACTTTAACTTTGGCCATTGGTGATGAGTACAGTAATTGAATAAATTGAAGCAAACGATCTTTTATGCCTAGAGCTTTTAAAGCTGCATGCATGTAATCCCACGCTATCCTGTCGAAGGCTTTCTCTGCGTCAAGGGACAACAAAAATCCTGGTGATTTAGTGTTCTGAAGCCAATTTTGAATTAGAATTGCTTTTGTGGTATTGTCCCTTGCCTCCCTGCCAGGTATAAATCCTACCTGGTCCAGGGAGATAAGACCAGGTAATAGGGGCAGTAAGCGATTGGCGATTATTTTAGCGTACAATTTAATATCCACATTTAGGAGTGAAATGGGTCTATAGTTGGAAACTAGCTTTGCATCCTTATCAGGTTTAGGGATTACTGCTATGTGGGCTTCTAATAGATTCTTAGTAATAGTTGGGGGAGCAGGAATTGAGTTGAAAGCCTTTAAAAAATTCGGAATAATTATATCTTGGAAAGTTTTATAATAATTAACTGTATAACCGTCAGGTCCTGGGCTCTTGCCCGTGTTAAGCTGTTTAAGAGCAGAAAAGACTTCAGAGGAATCTAATGGTCTTTCCAGATCACTAGCTAACTCCGAATTTATGGGTTTAGGACTATATGATTTCAGAAAATCAGAGATCAAGTCATGCCTATCAGGTGAATCTTGTGGTGTCGGAACTGTGGGTAAATTATATAGTTTTGAATAAAATACTTGGAATTGGTGTGCTATGTCAGCGGAGTTAGTATGTAATTTCCCCGTAGAATCCGAGACAGAATATATGTTATTGTGTTTATTCACATTTTTTGAATTAATAGAATTAGCCAGAAGTTTACTGCTTTTGTTGCCAAATTCATAAAAGATTCTACGTGAGAAATTCAAGTTACGTTTTATCTTCTTTTCCAGTAGTAAAAGAAGCTCTTCCCTAACTTTCAAAAGTTCAGAGAGAGAATCCATAGCCAATGATTGCTTATGTTGTCTTTCCAAGTAATTGATTCTGTCCGTGAGATTTTTAATGCAAGCCTGTCTTAATTTATTCCTTCTAGCAGCCATAGAAATCAATTCCCCTCTAAGCACGCATTTGTGAGCCAACCATACGTTCATAGGATGAACATCCTCTGAATCATTTTCAGTGAAATAATGGGCAATTCTAGTACCCAATATCGATACATTGCCAGCGTCATTAAGTAGAGAGTTGTCAAGTTTCCAAAGTGGAGGGACTACAGGTTTTTCCTTGAAGGTTAAAGACATAGTTATTGGATTATGGTCAGAAATAACCATAGGTTCTATCGTGGCCTCCAAGAGGGTATCTAGGTGTTTTTGAGAAATTAAAAAATAATCCAACCTCGAATATGTATTGTGGGGATTTGAATAAAATGTGAAATCTTTACAGTCTGGGTGCAGGGTACGCCATGTATCGTGTAGTGATAATTTGTGCAAAGCATTTTTAATTACTTTCAAAGTCTTGTAAGAAATTTTAGAGGATCCAGAAGAAGTATCTAAAAGGGGATTAAGAGCTAAATTAAAATCTCCCCCGACAATGAGCATGCCGGCCGCAAAAGAGTCAAGTAGTTCTAATGTTCGTACAAAGAAAGGAGCTTGTAGCTTATTCGGAGCATATATATTGGCAATTGTGATAGGTGCGTTATAAAGAGATCCCTTGATAAATAGGAACCTGCCTTCTTTGTCAATTTCTGTGTCTAGTAATTTAAAAGGACAACTCTTAGAAATTAAAATAGATACCCCTTTCGTTTTAGAGTCTGCTGTGGTAGAGTTAATAATTTGAGGGAATCTTTTATCTGTAAACGTTGGCAAGTCATTAGTCTTAAAATGAGTCTCTTGGATCAGTACAATATCAGCTTTTGATCTTTTGAGCATCAATAACAACTTTGACCTTTTTTCAGGTACATTAAGGCCCTTTACGTTCAGGGAATAAAATTTAACTTTTTGTAGCTGGTTTGATGAGATTTTATCTGAAGTAGCCATTATATCAGAAGGAGTAGGCGTTACAAGGAAAGAAATATCAACGGGGGGTAATTAAGCTAGGTATTGAGATTGAGAAAAAAAAAAAAAAAACCCTTTGGAGATGACCACCGGTTTGAAACGAGAGTAATGTAAATATATAAGTGGTCCGAATAACAAACAAAAATAGAAAAATAAATAAATAAATAAATAAAAAAAACAAAAAATATATAAATAAGATTAAACAAAAACTACCCTTTAGGGAAGTAGAACTAGTTAAAGATATAGTGGAATTTCCCCGTCACAAATCCAATAGGACTGAGGACGGAGGATTCCGCTATTTGGGGGTTGGAATGAAACTGGACCAAAACAGATCGCAGAATCGTCAAGCTACCCGCCCCTACGGACTCGTCCTGTTATTTATTAATAAGAAAAAAGAGACCGGTGTAAATACCTTTCAAAAAAACAGAAGCGTACAGGGCACAGTAATATTTAGTCTGGCACCAATGTTTTTAAACTACTAGGAGCCTAGATACATTGTGGAAAAATCACTGCTACTAAATATGACTGAAACTTACACAAAAATCATTGCCTCATGACATTTCTTAGAGATAGGACCTGTTACTTTATAACAGAATAACAAGCAAAGAATTGTAATCGGCTGCAAACAAAATTCTAACACCAATAAAGATACAATTTAATGTATCAATTACAAAAACAAGGAGGCAAATTAAACAACAATAAGATCATGTATCTTTGTGAAACATACTTCCCTGTTGTATATATAGTAAATATTGCTATCCAAGACTATAACAGAAAAAGATTTCTAACATTAGATGCGTCCTACAGAGTTTCACTCATGTAACAGAGCAATTACATATCTAGGAGTGAGATCAAGACATCAATATGTAACTTAGGCATACTAGTGTCTATAAATATAGTAGTATTAGGTAAAAGAGAATAACTAAAACAATTAAGGCAGCATTTCCGAAAGCATCTTAAAAGACAATATGCAAAAATATTAAATAAAAATACAGAGAAAGTCCTCAATATTCCCTCCTAGATTTCCGATGAGCTGGGTGATTGAATATCAGGGGGCTGAGCCTGTGAAGAGGTGTTTATCTTCTCTGCAGACAATGAGCGACGTCTTCTGAATCTGGTTGGAGCAGCATCCATCGGTTCATCACATGTATTGTCCTTTCTGTAAGATTTAAATCTGAAGTCCGCGTACCAATCGGGTACATCCAAATAAGGGATATTCATTGCAGCGCAGAAATGAATCAGATCCTCAGGCACTTTTAACAGGGCTGACTGACCCTGATTAGTTGCCAGTAAACCAAATGGGAATTTCCAGCGATAGATAATATTTTTGCTGCGCAGTGCTTCAAGAAGGGGCTTCAAATCTCTTCTATGTTGGAGTGTTATATGCGATAAATCCTGATATATTTGGATTAATGTGCCTTCATATATACATTTGGAGCGGAGTTTGGCATTCCTTAAAATCTCTTCTTTGAGCTGGAAATCGCATAAGCAGCAGATAACATCCCTTGGCGGGTCAGCAGCTCTTCCTCTGGGTCTGAGGGCTCTGTGGATGCGTTCCATTTTAATCGCAGTTATCGGGGGGCGTCCCAAAAGATTATTGAATATGCTCAAAATGACAGGTGTAAGTCTATCATTTTCCACACTTTCTGGAAGACCCCGAATCCTCAAATTATGGCGTCGATTTCGGTTCTCCAAATCTTCCACCTGACGGTGGAGGTCTCTCAGGTGAAGGGTATGATTGTCCACTTTGCGGTTTACATGTCGCAGTGCAGCACCCTGTTGCGCAGTTGTTTTCTCTACCTCTACAACTCGCGCTGTGACTGCGCGTACTTCAATGCTAAGTTCAGCAATGGCGGCTGTCAACGTCGTTTTTATATCAGCTGCTATCGAGTGGAGATCACCCAGATTGGGTCTTTGTGTCAAATCCTGAAATGTACCGATATCGCGGTCATTATTCAAGGGTAGTATTCCCTCGGGAATAGTTTGCGGGTGTGATAATCCCAACTGGGTCTCCATCATTAAAGTCAATGTGCTTCCGTAGTAATGTAACAAGAAGCTGTATCTCTATCAATTTTTCCCAGAAAATGCCGCTAATCACTCAAATTGTGCCTGGGAGTAGTCGGGTCCCCGACGTAGTCTTTTCGACCCAAAAAAGCAGCTTACCGGCGCTCCTTTCAGCTAATTTAGGTCCGTAGTAGCGGGAGCTATCAAACTAAGCAGCCATCTTCAGTCCCGGCTAGACCACGCCCGCGCCGGACCTTTTGTGCAAACTCCGTTTCGCAATTCCCGTCGTGCTTTGCGCGCAGTGACGTAATTTTTCCGAGCGGCGACGCGCGTAGCGTAATTCCGTATTCCCGGACGGCTCACGCAAACGACGTTCATTTTTAAATTTTGACGCGGGAACGACGGACATACTTTATACAGCAATACGATTGCTGTGTAAAGTTAGGGCACCAAAAACGACGACTAACTTTGCGACGGGAAACTAGACTAGCGGCGACGTAGCGAACGTGAAAATCCGTCGTGGAACTCCAAATTTGCATACCCGACGCTGGTTTACGACGCAAACTCCCCCCAGCGGCGGCCGCGGTACTGCATCCTAAGATCCGACAGTGTAAAACAATTACATCTGTCGGATCTTAGGGATATCTATGCGTAACTGATTCTATGAACCAGCCGCATAGATACTCTGATGGCGTATCTCCGCTGTGAATCTGGCCCATAGTTTTTTTGTAATTTTTTCCTTTTTTATCAAATTTCAAATATTTTATTTTCTTTAATAATAAATCATTTTACTGTATAAATGTTATTAGCTTTTTTTTTCCCCCTTTTTACCAAATATGAAATAGTTTAGGTTTATTTATTTTTTTATAAATCCTTTTTATGGTATTATTTATTATAAACTTTTCTATTATTGTGCTGTTTTAGCACAGAAGAAGGGGTAGTGTCTGAACCCCTGAAATGCAATGAAATATATATATTTTTTTATATTGGTCATTTTGACTTTTTTCATGCCTTTTTTCCTAATTTAAAATAGCTTTTTAACCACTTCACGACCTCCCACTGTATATATATATATATAGGTCGGCACTTTAACGATGGATATCTCGGTAACGGCTGCAGCTGCTGCCACAACCGAGGTATCCATATTTTCAGTGGGTGGTCGTGTTTCCAATAATGGTGGTCTCACCATCACCACGAGATCACCCTTATCGGCGGCGGGAGAGGGGCCCCCCTTCCGGGCCGCTCTCCCGTGCCCTCCACCGCTTACGGGAGCCGTTGATCGGATCCTTCTCGTTGCTGGGTATGGAGACGAGTGAGGGAAAGATGGCCCCCCCACCCGTCTCCATACCATAGCAGGGCGGAGGCGACGCCAAAACTTCACTTCCACCCATACCTCTTAAAGGGACTTTTTTTGTCACTTTTTCAAATGGCATTTTTTTTTCTTTTTTTATTGCAATAAGTCCAAATATGAGATGTGATCAGATCTCATATTTAAAAGGACCTGTCATGCTTTTTTCTATTACAAGGGATGTTTAATGGGAATAAAAGTGACCCATTAAAAAAAAAAGTTTTAAAATGAATAAAATAAAGTTAAATAAATAAAAAAATAATAATTAAAGCGCCCCGTCCCGACGAGCTTGCGCGCAGAAGCAAACGCATACGTGAGTCGCATATGAAAACGGTGTTCAAACCACACATGTGAGGTATCCCCGTGATCGTTAGAGCGAGAGCAATAATTCTATCTGAAGATCTCCTCTGCAACTCAAAACATGCAACCTGTAGAATTTTTTAAACGTCGCCTATGGAGATTTTTAAGGGTAAAAGTTTGACGCCATTCCACAAGCGGGCGCAACTTTGAAGCGTGATATGTTGGGTATCAATTTACTCGGCGTAACATTATCTTTCACAATATAAAAAAAAATTGGGATAACTTTACTGTTTTCTTATCTTTTTTATTTAAAAAAAGTGTTTTTTTCCCAAAAAAGTGCACTTGTAAGACCGCTGTGCAAATACGGTGTGACGTAAAGTATTGCAATGACCGCCGTTTTATTCTATAGGGTGTTAGAAAAAAAAAGTATAATGTTTGGGGGTTCTAAGTAATTTTCTAGGAAAAAAAAATTGTTTGTAACTTGTAAACACCGAGTCTGAAAAACAGGCCCGGTCCATAAGGGGCAGATCCACAAAGAAATTACGCCGGCGTATCTATTGATACGCCGGCGTAATTTCAAAATTCCCGTGTCGTATCTTCGTTTTGAATCCACAAAACAAGATACGACGGCATCTCGGCTAGATCCGACAGGAGTACGTCTTCGTACGCTGTCAGATCTTAGATGCAATTTTTCGGCAGGCGCTAGGTGGCGTTTCCGCCGAAATCAGCGTCGAGTATGCAAATTAGCTATTTACGGCGATCCACGAACGTACGTCGGCCCGGCGCATTTTTTTCCGTCGTTTGCGTTCGGCTTTTTCCGGCGTATAATTAAAGCTGCTATTATGAGGCGTACTCAATGTTAAGTATGGCCGTCGTTCCCGCGTCCTATTTTGAATTTTTTACATCGTTTGCGTAAGTCGTTCGCGAATGGGAATTTGCGTAGAATGACGTCACCGTCGTAAGCATTGGCTTGTTCAGGTTAAATTTCGAGCATGCGCACTGGGATACCCCCAGGGACGGCGCATGCGCAGTTAAAAAAAAACGTTGTTTACGTCGGGTCACAACGTATTAACATAAAACACGCCCCCATTACATCCATTTGAATTCCGTGCCCTTACGCCGCAAGAGATACACTACGCCGTGAATTCGTTGCGGATTCAAACCAAACAAAAGTAAGTTACAGCGGCGTAGCCTATCTTAGATACGCTGCGCCCGGCGCAGATGTGTGTGGATCTGCCCCTAAGTGTTTAATAATAAAGCCTTTTACTATATGACTTTTTTATTTGACTTTTCTTCCTTTTTTACAATTTTTTTTTTTAATAAATAATTTTATTATATAAATTTTATTATTATTTTTCTATTATGAATAATATTTCTTTTATCTTGCTGTTGTAGTACAGAAGAAGGGGCCGTGCCTGAACCTCTAAAATGCATTACAACTATTATTATTTTTCTGATTATCTTATAAAATACCATTTCAGACTTATTGACCATTGGTTCGGCTCTCTTTTATTTCGTTTATTTTTATTTTTTTTGTTTTGGTAACTTTCTTAACCACAAATTGAACAGCAAATGTGATATTTTCACCAACATCTGAGATTTTCAGAGAAAAATGACAACATTTGTTTATAAGTAATAAGAGACCGGCTCGGGTTTTCTGCAAAAAACTCTCCAGTTTAAAATATGTTTTAGAAATGTATCAATAGATGTTGTGAATTGTAATATATCAATCAATTCTCTAAATTGCAACAAAAAGTGAACTGTATATTATTACTATATTCTATATATACTATGGGCCAGATTCACAAAGAATTGCCCTGGCGCAGCGTATCAGAGATACGCTACGCCGTCGTATCTTACCTGGCCGAATTTCGAATCCAGGAAGATTTTGCGCCATAAGTTACGGCGGCGTAGTGTATTTCTGGCGGCGTATTTCAAATTGGGCGGGTAGGGGGCGTGATTCATTTAAATGAAGCGTGTCCCCGCGCCAATTGAAATGCGCATGCTCCGTTTCGAAATTTCCCACCGTGCTTTGCGCAAAATGACGTCGCACCGACGTCATTTTTTTAACTTAGACGTGAGTTACGTCCTTTCCTATTTACGGACGACTTACGCAAAAAAAAAAATCTAAATTCGACGCGGGAACGACGGCCATACTTTAACATGGAAAGTCTATCTATACGCCACATAATAGCAGCTTTAACTATACGCCGGGAAAAGCCGACTAGAGACGACGTAAGAGAATGCGACGGCCGCGCGTACCTTCGTGAATCGACGGAAAAAAGCTAATTAGCATACCCGACGCGGAAAACCCAGCGGGTGCCGAAGTATTGCACCTACGATCCGAAGGCGCCTGTCGGATCGAAGCCAGAAGCTGTCGTATCTTGGTTTGAGGATTCAAACTAAAGATACGACGCGGCAAATTTGAAAGTACGCCGGTGTATCAGTAGATACTCCGGCGTACTTCTTCTGTGAATCTGGCCCTATATTACTTAACATTAATAAACGGGAGCTATACTATGTTTTATACAAATGCCATTTTAGACTTATTGATCATTATTTTGACTAAATTACTGACTCTTATATTGTGTTTTTTTATTTATTTATTTTTTGCGGGGTAATTTTGACAACATTTCTTCCCTTTTTACCAAATTTAAAATATAGTTTATAATAAATCCTTTTACTATATGAATTTTATTATTTAGTTTTTCTAATATCTAGCTGTTGTAGTACAGAAGAAGAGGGAATGTCTGAACCCCTGAAATACATTAAAATTATAAAAAAGAAAATCTGATTAACCCTCCTGGCGGTAAACCCGAGCGTGACTCGGGGTTGGTTTTCAATGCTAAAATCGGTATCCCCGAGTCACGCTCGGGGTGGACGTGCAGCGGTGCGGCTTACCTTTCGCTGGATCCACAGGCAAATTACTCACCTTGTCCCTGGATCCAGCGATGCCACCCCGCTGTGTGAGCGAGCGGGACCTCCTCGCTCGATTCACAGTCTCCCCGTGTGCCGCCGATCTCCGTTCCCTGCGACGTTACGACGCACGGGAGCGGAGAACGGCGCCAAATTCAAAAAAGTAAACAAACACTTTACATACAGTATACTGTAATCTTATAGATTACAGTACTGTATGTAAAAAATACACCCCCCCCCCCTTGTCCCTAGTGGTCTGCCCAGTGTCCTACATGTACTTTTATAAAAATAAAAAATTTAATTTCTGCCTAAAAACTGTAGATTGTCCAAAAGTGTCCCTTTATGTCAAAAATAGTTTCAGAGCAGCTAGAAAACAGCGATAATAAATTATAATCACTTTGTGGGGAAATTCGTCATAAAAAAAAAAAAAATAATGACAGCGACAATTCTGCAACTGAGCAAATTTCAGTGATTTTGAGTTGATTACATTATTGAATAATTATTGTTATAATTATTTATAATTATTTATTATATTATAATTTATAATTTTGTTTTAAAAAAAAAATCATACCCGGGATGCCTACTACACTCTTGCTTGGTCAGATTTAAGTGAGTTATTTCTAAAAATTACAGGCCTACAGTATAAAATGCCAAATTTCCTTGCAAAATAACTGTACCGCTTTTGGTACGTAATTCCAGACAGAATCATACCGCCAGGGAGGTTAATAAAATACCATTTTAGGCTTATTGACTTAATGCTTCTTGTAGAGTATATTTTTTGGTAACTTTCTTAAGCCAATATTAGACAGAAAATGTGATGTTTTCACCAACATCTCAGGTTTTAAGAGAAGAATTATAACATTTGCGATTGTTTATAGTAGTAGCCAACCTTTTCGCAAAAGATTTGTGTTTTTAATGTTTCAAGTTTGTTTTAGAAATTCAACATTAGATATTGTGAATTGTAATAAATCAATTTACTCTCTGAATTGCAGCAAAAAAAGATGAATTGTATATTATTACTGTACAATCTTTCCTAAATATTTCATATAAAATTAACAAAAGGGATTTAAATTGTTTCAATGGGAAATCAGACAATTTTGAAGGAATTAATTCTCTCCGGATTTTCTGACCTTCCAGCTCTTCGTCTTCCTTTCTTCCTCTTCTTCCTCCTCATCTACCTTATGACATTAATCTGGAATTCTCTGATCATTGTCCTCGTAGTCACTTCCTCTCACCTCCACGTTCCTATGTATTTCTTCCTCGGGAACCTGGCCGGTTTGGACCTCTGTTGTTCCTCATTAACCGTCCCACGAATGTTATTTGACCTTCTCACCAAGACAAGAAAGATTTCCATACAGGCTTGTATAACCCAAGTTTTCTTCTTTATATTCTGTGCTACTTCTGAGGTTTCTCTGTTGGCTGTCATGTCCTATGATCGATATTCCGCCATTTGCCTACCATTACATTACACACAGATCATGAGCTGGAAAGTGTGTGGTCAGTTGATGTCCATCGTGTGTTGTCTCAGTTTTACCAACTCTTTAGTTCACACACTTCATGCCTTCAATTTAACATTTTGTGGATCAGATATTATAGAAAGTTTCTTCTGTGACCTTCCTCAGTTGCTTCAGATTTCCTGCAGTGACATCCACATCAACGTTCTTCTCCTCTTTATCTTTGGTGGCTCCATTACTATCGGATGTCTGACGCTGACCTTCCTGTCCTATGTCTATATATTCCAAACCGTCCTAAAAATGAAAGTTGGGGGCGGTAGACGTAAAGTATTCTCTACATGTACCCCTCATCTTACTGTAATGTTTATATTTTACGGCTCCGTATTTTTTAATTATTTTCAGCTAAATGAAAGCCATCGGTTTGCTGGTAACAAAGGGGTGTCCGTGTTTTACACGGTGATCCTTCCACTCCTCAACCCTCTGATTTACAGTCTGAGGAACCAGGATATCAGAAAAGCATCCCGAAATGTTTTAAAGAAGATCCTCCCCAACGCAGTATAGAATTCACTGTAACTAAACCTACTGTATATACACGAGTATAAGCCGACCCGAATATAAGCCAAGGCGCCTAATCTTACCACCAAAAAATTGGAAAACATATTGACTCGAGTATAAGCCTAGGGTGTCCATCTGCATGCCTCACTGTGCCTCACTTTGCCTCACTGTGCCCATGCCTCACTGTGCCCATGCCTTACTGTGCCCATGCCTCACTGTGTCCATGCCTCACTGTGCCCATGCCTCACTGTGTCCATGCCTCCCTATGCCCATGCCTCACTGTGTCCATGACTAGACTGACGTTTAATATGGGAGTATATAGAAGTGGTGCCTAGCTTTGAAAAATCGGTGCTCCACAGCCGTAGGTTCCACAAACTTTGCACACTTGTAGAGGAGAAATGGGGCTACATGTGTGCCAAGTTCCAGGCCCAGGAGACCTACGACCGGCTGGTACCGGGTCCCCTAAAATCACCGGAGAAATTACCATTTAACATGGGAGTCTATGGAAGGGGTGCCCGGCTTTGAGAAATCGGTGCTCCCTGGCCGTAGGTCCTCCGGAAAATAAGCTTTGCACACTTGTAGAGGAAGACATGTATGCCAAGTTTGGGGTCCAGGAGACCTACGGTCGGTCCAAACTGGGTCCCCAAAGTCCGGGAGATCAGGCGCAAAAAGGTGATTCGAGTATAAGCCGAGGGGGGCATTTTAATTCAATTGCATTACAGGATATGATAATGTCGATAATGAAAATAGGGGGAGCACTAACATCGCCAAATCCGTAAATTTGAGAGGGAACAAGAAAAAAGGGTACCCATAGGCCGGACCTTATAGGCAATAGAATAGAAAACAATAGAGAAATTGAAAAAAATATATAAATATTTAAGAGAAAAATACATGATATAGACATAACATTCAAAAATTGTTAAAAATCATATAAAATTATACAGATTGTACAGCGAGCCCCTTTGTGCATCAACGCATTTCACCGTTAGGCTTCATTAGGACACATTCAAGGTTCAAAAGATAGCAAAAGAGAAAACGGATCTACTGTGGATCTTGGTTACAATATATGGGCTGTAAAATCTGATTTATTAAGGTCCATGTGACAAACTCACCCGGGACATCACCGGACCCTCTTATGTCTAAAATCATCCTATGTCCACTAGGGGCATAGGATGACAGAGGAATGATATCTTGGACTACCTGAGATGGGATTATTATCCACAATATATTCCAGGATATCTGTAAAGAACTATTTACTGTTTGTTGATTCTGAACTCAACGGGTTAATTGTAAGAGTGACTCATTCATAATGTTGGGACACCGTTAGATGCTAATGTCCTCACCTCCGACCATCTGTCTGTTATCTGTGATAATTGACCCTGCTATTGTGTGAAGATGTCCTGTGTTTACACTTGTTTGTTGTTATTGTTTATTTATAGAAGTTTGAGAACATCATACAGCGTATTACAAAAGAAAAGGAATTTCAACTTTCGGTTATACAAACAGAGCACATTTAAAGCATATCATGGATACAGGTATAATTAGGCAAAACAATGTTTAGCAAGGAGTCATCAAAGCATTTTTGACAAACTGTATCCTAAGATAAACATATCTTGGAGAGAATAATTAGCTCCGAATAAGAAAAAGGGAAAAGGAAAACAAAATACAAACAGATGGAGACACCATGAGGGTCAAGTATCATGAACAGTTTCAGATGTAGAGTCTGGTGTAAACTCAGATTCGTCCCATAATTTCCACATTGTATTAAAAAGAGGTAAAGTGTCTTCAATCTTATGGGCCGTACACACGACCGAACATGTTTGCTGAAACTGGTCTGCGGACCAGTTTCAGCAGACATGTTCGGTCGTGTGTAGGTGCGAGCGGGCAGGATTCCAGCAAACATTTGCCCGCCGGGCCTTTTTCTGGACTTGTTTTAAAACAGCCCGCTGAAATCCTGCCCGCTCGGACATGTATGGTCGTCTGTACAGACCTACCGTACATGTCCGAGCGCCCGCCATCCCTCGCATGCTTCGAATGACTTCGACGCATGCGTGGAAGCATTGAACTGGCAGGGCCGCCCACGTCGCCGCGTCATCGTCACGGCGACGGCGCGGACACGCCCCGCGTATTGTTTACGCGCGGATTTCTGTATGATGGTGAGTACAGCCACCATACAGAAATCCCCGGGCAGACATGTACGGTGAAAACGGTCCGACGGACCGGTTTCATCGTACATGTTTGCTTGTCTGTACCCGGCCTTAGCGGTCAAATGTTCCATCCTACGTGTATCAGCTATGATTGAAAGAACGTGATGAAAAGTGGGGGGTGAAGTGGAGAGCCAATGCCTAGGGATGTCTCTCTTTGCGGCCAAAAGAATAAAGGACATAAGTTTCTGCGAAGCTTTAGGCAATCCCGAAAGGGGCAAGCCCAGTCTTTACACTTATGATAATGTGTATTGTATAGCGGGTGAGCGGAGACGTGACGTCTACTCTGAAAGGTCATATCTATGAGTCGCCTAGTCTGGGTAAATGATTAGTTAATTAGCTCATGTTGATTTATGTTCAGGTTATCTCCTCTTTAAACTGTATATAAGGTTGTATTATTGGTTCTAATAAACACTCCGGGGCAGATCCACAAAAGAATTACGCCGGCGTATCTATTGATCTACAAAACAAGATACGACTGCATCTCGGATCGATCCGACAGGCGTACGTCTTAGTACGCCGTCGGATCTCAGGTGCATTTTTCCGCCGGCCGCTAGGTGGCATTTCCGGCGAATTCCGCGTCGAGTATGCAAATTAGCTAGTTAAGGCGATCCACGAACGTACGTCCGGCCGGCGCATTTTTTTACGTTGTTTGCGTTCGGCTTTTTCCGGCGTATAGTTACCCCTGCTATTATGAGGCGTACTCAATGTTAAGTATGGCCGTCGTTCCCGTGTCGAATTTTGAATTTTTTACGTTGTTTGCGTAAGTCGTTCGCGAATAGGGATTTGTGTAGAATGACATCACCGTCGGAAGCATTGGCTTGTTCCGGTTTATTTTCGAGCATGCGCACTGGGATACCCCCACGGACAGCGCATGCGCATTAAAAAAAAAACATTGTTTACGTCGGGTCATGACGTATTTACATAAAACACGCCCCCATCACATCCATTTAAATTCCGCGCCCTTACGCCACCAAAGATACACTACGCCGCCGTAACTTACGGCGCAAATTCTTTGAGGATTAAAAAAAAAAATTACGGCGGCGTAGTGTATCTTAGATACGCTACGCCCGGCGGATATATGCACTGATCTACGTGGATCTACCCCTACATGTTTAGCACGTCTTGTTGTGTGTTGAGGGCAGCTGGAATATCCAATATCTTTATCCAGACTGATAGGAAGCGGTATATGACGGAAACACTCAAGTGGAGTGTGGGACATTCTGTTACAGCCCATATGGGGAATTGTGGGGGATCCGTTACAACATAGATGTAGGATTTGATGAGGATCACTTCATAATACCATTGTCACTTGTTGTATTGCAGATTATATACAGCCCAATTTCTATCTTGCTCTCATGTGCAACTAATAAAACCAGAGCATAGTTAGTCATAAGTCTTTGTTAATTTCTGTTTAGGTTCTCTTATATTTGTTACTTATACACTATTACTCCTGGACTTTTAGTCCCTCTATTGGATGTACTGTTTAACGCACTACAATGTGCAACTGAGAAACTCTTCAGAATGGCTACACGTGTTACTGATTGATTGGTGTATTAATGCATCGTACACCCCTTGTTTGTACTGTACATTCTGAAAATAAATAAAAAATGTATGCATTTAAAAAAAGTGCACCCTGGGCACACACAATGTCACATTGTTGCTGTAAAGCCTCATCCCACAAGGCTTGGCGATTGTGTGGGCTATTCAGCCCACTTACATTCAGAGAGAAAAGTCTATTTGGCATTGTTGAAAGAAAGAGCAGCTGTTTTCAAGAAGTAGATGAGGGCAATGAGACCAGGGAATGCCCTGTTTAAGGCCAAGGTTACTGTTGAATGCCAGGAAACAGACTAGGGCAGCATCATATGACAATGCTGGATAGAGGATAAAGAATCTGAAAAACAACAAAACACTGCAGGATAGTGAACTACAGATCATAAGCAACTGCATAGGTGGCTCCTACACAAAAACAAAACCCCTATATAACAAATCCAGACGGCCAAGTGGGTCTTCGCTAGAAAACAGAAGCTCCACAATACAATGAAACATAGAAAAACAGGCCTATGATATGGTAACAAGGTTAGGAGGAATAACATGGAAAAGTCAGATAAGATGACCAGTAGATACAGTAGGGAGATGGTGAGACGTAATTCAAGTAGGGGCTGAAGCTTCTTGGAAAGAGTCATCAGCAATGTCTTCTTCCTCATCAGGGATCAGATTCCATCTGTGGAGTAGAGACAGGCCCTTTTCAAGAGAGACAACCTTGTAGGACATTGTCCCTTTCAATAAGGAGCATGGCAGGGAATCCCCAGCGGTATATAATCTTATGGTTGGGAACAATTTTTGTAATTTGGTTTAAATTCTTCTTTACCTGCATAGTATCTTGTGACAAGTCAGGGAACAGTGTTATTCCTGAGTAGGGTTTTGGCAGAGATAGGCGCTGCCGGGCAGCCAGCATAATTTGGTCCCTAACCACTTCTCCACCATCCGCCATCAAATGACGGTGGGGGGCAGACCCTATTGTTCTGGGTGGACGTCATATGACGTTGTGCCTCTAAAAGCCACTAGGGGACACGCACACCGCGTCACTGGGGACCTGATGTGCTCGCGGCCGCCGGGCACCTGCGATTGCCCAGTAACTGAGCAGGACCGTGGATCTGTGTGTGTAAACACACAGATCCACGTCCTGTCAGGGAGAGGAGACCGATGGTGTGTCCTTTGTGTCCCGTGTGTCCCTTGTACATAGGGACAACCATCGGTCACCTCCCCCAGTCACTCCCCTTCCCCCACAGTAAGAATCACTCCCTAGGGAATACATTAACCCCTTGATCGCCCCCTAGTATTAACCCCCTTCCCTGCCAGTCACATTTATACAGTAATCAATGCATTTTTATAGCAGGGATCACTGTATAAATGTGAATGGTCCGAAAAATTTGTCAAAAGTGTCCGATGTGTCCGGCGCAATATCGCAGTCACGATAAAAACCGCTGATCGCCGTCATTACTAGTAAAAAAATAATAATAATAAAGATGCTAAAAATCTACCCCCTATTTTGTAGACCCTATAACTTTTGCGCAAACCAATCAATATACGCTTATTGCGATTTTTTTTACCAAAAATATGTAGAAGTATATGTATGGGCCTAAACTGAGGAAATAATTTGTTAAAAAAAAATGATATTTATTATAGTACAAAAGTAAAACATATTGTGTCTTTTTCAAACTTGTCCCTCTTCTTTTGTTTATAGCGCAAGAAATAAAAACCGCAGGGGTGATAAAATATCACCAAACAAAAGCTCTATTTGTGGGGAAAAATGATAAAAAATGTATTTGGGTACAGTGCTGCATGACTGCGCAATTGTCATTCAAAGTGTGACAGCGCTGAAAGGTGAAAAATGGCACGGGCAGGAAGGGGGTGAAAGTGCCCTGTAGGCAAGTGGTTAATATGATAAAAGTGTTTCTTGGCAATAACATCCCTGGGGACCCGGTCAGGGAGTAAAGCTGGTTTGGGAAGCCTATGTGCCCAATCAATGATGATATCATGAGGGGGTATGGATGGTACGAGGTTGGCTATCATTTTCTCCAAAAATGTACACAATTCTACCATTTTAACTGATTTTGCTATAACGTAATATTGCTCCTGCAGTATCTATCCTCTAGGTCAGCCAATTAGCCAATTATCAATTATTTTATATATATTTCTGGTTAAAAAGAATCATTATTTTTTTAATAAGTTAAAATGTATCTTTTTTATGGAAATTATGTTGACATCACTGTGACACCTAAAAAAATATTTTGTTTGTGCATATTATTATTTTCAGGATATGGTGCTTGCAAAAACACAAGCTGGCCATATCCATTTTCATCCCTTCTATACCCAAGTAATATTTTTTTTTAATTTTTCACATAATTTTCATATTTTAGGAAACTCTTCAACCTTGTTTTAAAAAAGTTTATTTTTGATGGAAGACCTTTTTTTTTAAACAAAAAAATTATAATTTATCCAGGTTTCCTGGAGTAGCATAATGAATAGTGGTGAGATTTTTAAGAATGGTGCTTCTATATATTTTTAGTATCTAAGAATAAGGGGTTTCGTTTGGAAGAATTCTTTGTTGAGATGGGGATGACTTTCCTTAAAGCATCTTGTAATGCTGTTCTTAAATCCTGGTTCCTCAGACTGTAAATGAGAGGATTGAGGAGAGGAAGGATCACTGTATAAAAGATTGACACCACTTTGTCAACGGTAGAATGATGGCTAGTATTTGGTCGAAAATAATTAAACACACCACAGCCATAATATATAAACACCACAGTCAGGTGAGAAGTACATGTGGAGAAAACTTTACTTCTTTTTCCTTTTGTTTGTATTTTCAAAACGGTTTTGATAATAGAGACATAGGGCAGGAAGGTCATTATTAGAGACACACCTGCAAAAATTCCACCCAGAAGATAGACAAGCAGAATGTTGATGAAGGTGTCACTGCAGGAGATCTGAAACAATTGTGGAAGGTCACAGAAGAAACTTTCTATAATATCCGATCCACAAAATGTCAATTTAAAGACATAGAGTGTGTGGACTAAAGAATAGATAAAACTGAGAATCAACACACTTAAAGCCAACTGTACACAGACTTTCCAACTCATGATCTGTGTGTAATGTAATGGCTGACAAATGGCGGTGTATCGATCATAGGACATGACAGCCAACAGAAACGCCTCCAACATGCCAAAGGACATAAAGAAGAAGACTTGGGTTATACATGACTTTATGGTAATCTTCTTCGTCTTGGTGTGAAGGTCAAATAACATTCGTGGGACAGTGACCGAGGAAGTACAGAGGTCTATGCTGGCCAGGTTCCCAAGGAAGAAATACATAGGAACGTGGAGGTGAGAGTCGGTGACTACGAGGACAATGATCAGCAAATTCCAGATTAATGTCAGAAGGTAGATGAGGAGGAAGAAGAGGAAGAGAGGGGGCTGCAGAACTGGGAGGTCAGATAATCCCGAGAGAAAAAAATCCTTCAAAATGGTCTGATTTTCCATTGCAATTTTTTATATAATAAAAAATATTATTATTTAAAGAAATCAGGAAAATGTGTGGCAATAAAATATATAAAATCAGCTTTTTTTCCTGCAACTTATGGGATAACTTGATAAGCTATTTAAAACATTAATATTATTTTACAAAATGCTAATGGGGACTTAAAAATACTTCAGAAAACATCTCTTGCTGCTCTTAGTGGTGTTATTTGTTTATTATCAAAATTTTTCAGATATTGGCTAAATCGTCAAAGCTATTTCATAGACTCGTAGATCAGAACGTTATTTCATAGACTCGTAGATCAGAACGTTATTTCATAGACTCGTAGATCAGAACGTTATTTCAGTTGTCCATCACCCGCGACACAAAAAATATGGTGGCTATTCCTGCAGCATCAGAAACAAAAATACATATTATTTGAAGTCTTTTCCTAAATCATACAGTTATTTTCATGCAAACAGAACATAGAACTTGTCAAGGTACTAAAGCAAGGCAAGCTTACGTATAAAAAAATATATATTAACCACTTAAGACCCGGACCTTTAGGCAGCTAAAGGACCCGGCCAGTTTTTGCGATTCGGCACTGCGTCGCTTTAACTGACAATTGCGCAGTCGTGCGACGTGGCTCCCAAACAAAATTGGCGTCCTTTTTTCCCCACAAATAGAGCTTTCTTTTGGTGGTATTTGATCACCTCTGCGGTTTTTATTTTTTGCGTTATAAACAAAAATAGAGCGACAATTTTGAAAAAAATGCAATATTTTTTACTTTTTTCTATAATAAATATCCCCCAAAAATATATAAAACATAATTTTTTTTCCTCAGTTTAGGCCGATACGTATTCTTCTACCTATTTTTGGTAAAAAAATCGCAATAAGCGTTTATCGATTGGTTTGCGCAAAATTTATAGCGTTTACAAAAAAGGGGATAGTTTTATTGCATTTTTATAAAAAAAAATTTTTTTACTACTAATGGTGGCGATCAGCGATTTTTTTTTAGACTGCGACATTATGGCGGACACTTCGGACAATTTTGACACATTTTTGGGACCATTGTCATTTTCACAGCAAAAAATTTATTAAAAATGCATTGTTTACTGTGAAAATGACAATTGCAGTTTGGGAGTTAACCACAAGGGGGGCGCTGAAGGGGTTATGTGTGACCTCATTTGTGTTTCTAACTGTGGGTGGTGGGACTGGACGTGTGACGTCATTGATCGTGTTTCCCTATATCAGGGAACACACGATCAATGACAGCGCCACAGTGAAGAACGGGAAAGGTGTGTTTACACACAGCTCTCCCCGTTCTTCAGCTCCGGGGACCGATCGCGGGACTCCAGCGGCAATCGGGTCCACGAGTCCCGCGCCCGCGGTCACGGAGCTTCGGACCGGGTCACGTGCATGTGCCCGCGGCACGCGAGTGCGACCCCATGGCTGGGCTTAAAGAGCCACGTACATGTACGTGGATGTGCCCAGCCGTGCCATTCTGCCGACGTATATCGGCGTGAAGGGGTCCTTAAATGGTTAAGAAGATAAGGGTTACTGTCAGGGCCAGCCTTAGGTGTTCAGGCGCCCTGTGTGAGCTAATTCTGTGGCGCCCCCCCCCCCCCCATCTTCACCCCTCGCCCCCTGGTCACCTAAACATACACATAGAGGAAAAAAATGCCACCGCGGGTGTAAAACAATTGTGGAGGGGGGTGCCGGTCTGACACCCCCACAGTGTGTGGTACCCGGGGGCGGCTCGCCCCCCCTTAGTACGCCTCTGGGTGGCCGCAGGGCGCCCCTGTTGCCCATGGCGCCCTGTGCGGCCGCACAGCTCGCACACCCCAAAGGCCGGCCCTGGTTACTGTCATATAGAGTGAATTCTAATGCCTCGTACACACACAACCGTTTTTCACGACTAGAAAACTGCCATTTTTTATACTGGTCGAGAAAAGCGGCTGTGTGTATGCACCCTAGCAGTTTTCTCAACAAAATAACTGCCCGCAAAAAAATTGAAACCAGCTCTCTTTTTTCTCGTCGTGTTTGCCGTCAGTCTTTTTCTCGTCGTGAAAAATGGTCGTCTGTATGCTTTTCCAAGGGGAAAAAAAAACGTGCATCAAGTATGCAGCCCAAAAGCAGCCCAAAGGGTGGCGCCATTTCAAAGGAACTTCCCCTTTATAGTCCCGTCGTAGTTGTTGTTTGTCACCGCGCTTTGGTCGGACTTTTTTTGCAAGCCAGGCTGGAGAGGAATCAGGTCATGAAAAATGATGGGTTTTTGAACGACAGGAAAAATGATGGTGTGTACGCGGAATTAGAATTCCATATGGGTTAGACCCAGATTATATATTCTATTTGTAATGATTCTCAAAAAAAAGTTGTGTTTCAGTTTGTAGGGCTAGTGTCCTTTCATATAAGTAATGTTGGTGGGTGATGCAGACAGTTTCTGGTGGTTTAGGGGTTAGCTCTCTTTTTCCAACTCCTTGTGATAGTTAATTTGACTAACAGTAGAAGGTCTGCTATGATCTTACGGTAGGGGTTGAGGGAAACTTTTAATACCTAGATTTAATATAACTAAACCCGGTGTCGGGTCGGTGATGATATCACATAATATCTGACAGCTTTTAATTTTTTCCACTAGAAACTCTGGGGCAGATCCACGTAGCGTGGCGCTTTTTTACGTCCGGTGTAGCGTATCTCAGATACACTACGCCGCCGTAACTTACAGCTTATTTCCCGTATCCACAAAGAATTTGCTCCTTAAGTTACGGCGGTGTAGTGTAAATGTGTCGGCGTAAGGGCGCGCAAATTCAAATGGTTAGGTTGTGGGCGTGTTTTATGTCAATATGTCTTGACCCAACGTAAATGATGTTTTTTATGAACGGCGCATGAGCCGTCCGTGGGGGTATCCCAGTGCGCATGCTCCAAATTAACCCGCAACAAGCCAATGCTTTCGACGTGAACATAATTCTACGCAAAGCCCTATTCGCGAACGTTTTACGCAAACGACGTACACAACGGAAAATTTGACGCTGGCCCGATGTCCATACTTAACATTGGCTACGCCTCATATAGCAGGGGTAACGTTACGCCGAAAAAAGCCTTACGAAACTATGTAAAAAAATGCGCCGGCCGGACGTACGTTCGTGGATCGCCGTATCTAGCTAATTTGCATACTCGACGTGGAAATCGACGGAAGCGCCACCTAGCGGCCAGCGTAAATATGCACCTTAGATCCGACGGCGTACTAAGACGTACGCCAGTCGGATCTAGCCCAGCTTCAAGCGTATCTTGTTTTGTGGATACAAAACAAAGATACGCCGGAGCAAACTAGAAGTTATGTGGCGTATCAATAGATACGCCAGCGAAACTGCTTCGTGGATCTGGCCCTCTGTATATTTTTGCATGACCATGAAAAGATTACCTGTATGGCCGAAGACCCTCCAGCATGAGGGAGAGCCGAGAAATATGTTTAAATACCATTTTTCGTGTCTGGAATTTTGTTTTAAGATAGCTGCCTCCATCAATATCTACAAATGCTTCTGGTTCTGGCACCACATGTAAGGACAGCGGGACACAGCGGCTCCATTGCAGACCAGCCACATTTGGCATACAAAACCCGCCAACAGAACACCAATCACCCGCAGCTGCTGCGGGCTGACTCGCTCTTGCTATGGAGAAGTTACTCACCAATTCCAGCTCCAGCTCCCCGGCTCCCACTCGCACTGTACCACAGAGTCTCCCATCTGATGGGGACAAGAGGGCCGCTGGGCACAGCCAGGTGCTATAAGGGATTCCTACCCTGATGCCTTTGTAAAAAAAAAACACAAGCAGTAGCAGCCCTAATAATCCCCACCATCACCACAGCAGTGAACTCAGCCATGGCTTCGGGAATCTCACAGCTCTGGAAAGAACAGGGGGAGCAGGCACGTTTATCAAAACAACGACACTTACCAGCAGCACTCTCAAATCCACACCATTATTCACAATAAACTGGAAGATCTTGAGAACAGATCTCGAAGAAATCTGCAGATTATAGGATTACCAGAATCTTATCAAGTGCATTCTCTGCTCCAACTCTGTGCCTTCCCGATACCAGAAGCCTTAGGCCTCCCAAATTCATGTGTAGCTGAACAAGCACACAGAGTGGGAGCACCAGATCCAAACCTTAAGTCTCCTAGACCAGTGATAGTAAAATACTTAAACTATGCTGACAGACTGGTTATCCTTCAAACGTCCCGCAAGACATGCACAGTTAAAATAGATGGACACAATCTCTTGACTTTCTCTGACTACTCAGCAGAAGTTTCCAAAAAGAATAAAGAATGTCAACCGTGCAAACAGGGCCTGTGGATTCACGCAAGAATTCCCTGCCATGCTGAGTATATGCAAAATATAAAACTCCATGTTGCTCAATACTGTAGATATCTCCACATTTATTAAAAGGTAGTGCACTTACATTAAAACCTCAGTAATAAGTCATATTCAAGACTGGTCCCCTTTCCCACATGTAAAATGAGTGTGTGTACATAGCCCTTCCAACGTGTTTCGTCATACGTGACATATTACATTTTAGTCAGAGTTGCACACAGTTAGCTTTTTTCATCTACAGACACCCCTTACCTTCATAGGCAGTTTTTTTTAAGTAAAGGTGAACATAACCCTGTAAACTTGTGTAGATATTAACATGATTGTTTTATATTGTTAACAACAAAGATATTACACACTGTAAATATTGACTGGTTTCTGAGTTGAGCTGGGAATGTTCTCTTGTTTTGTTTTGCATGTGTTGTCCTTCCATGTGCTCCTTGCTGTGAAGGTCAGTTATAAGTGGGGGCAGGGGCGATTCATTTGTTACTGATGTAATACTGGTGAGGGGACGCACTGGGTACTTTTGCTGCCATGGTGCTATGTGCTGGGTGTCTAGTGTGCCCATGTGCCTTTAAGAAGGACCGGGCTACCCCCAGGCCCACCTGCACTCTACCTATCCATTGGAATGCACGTGCTTCCACTGCAGTGTTGCCAACCGTCCGTATTTTTACTGACAGTTCATAAAAACAGGCACTTTTTTCCCCCGTCCGTAAATGTCCTTGGTTGCGGGAATGTGCCAGTAAAAATAGCCGAGATTGTTTCGGCTTGGAACTGCGTATGGAGATTGGAGGCAGGGGGGGTGATTGGAGGCAGGGGGTGATGGTGGCTGCGGTTCCACCGCAGAGGGGATGGAGGCAGGGGGCAATGGAGGCAGGGGGAGATTGCAGGCAGGGAGAGATTGGAGGCAGGGGGTGTTAGAGGTAGGGGTGATTGGAGGCAGGGGGTATTGGTGGCACCGCAGAGGGGGGTGGTGGCACCGCAGAGGGTGGGGGATGGAGACAGGGGTTGTTGGTGGCACCGCAGAGGGGATGGAGGCAGGGGACAATGGAGGCAGGGGGGTGATTGGAGGCAGGGGGCCTGGGGGAGATTGGAGGCAGGGGGAGATTGGAGGCAGAGGGAGATTGGAGGCAGGGGGAGATTGGAGGCAGGGGGAGATTGGAGGCAAAGGGAGATTGGAGGCAGAGGGAGATTGAAGGCAGAGGGAGAGGGATATTGGAGGCAGGGGGAGATTGTGGAACCGCAGAGGGGGGTGAAGGCATGGGGTGTTGGTGGCAGAGGGGGATGGAGGCAGGGGTGGTTGTGACTAAATAATTTGCCCTTATTATATCGAAAATAACGAAATTATGTTTTGTTTACCTTAATATCTACCTTAAATCACATTGCTATTTGCCCAGCGTACTTGTTTGTAGCCTAAATACTGAAATTTACACCTAAAAAATCTAATTTAGTAACTTTTGTGAAATGCCAGTAAAAACGTGGCTGTGCCAGTAAATTTCAATCTGGTAGGTTGGCAACACTGTTCCACTGTTGGAGACTCACATAAATTAACAAGGGTTAGAACCGCAAGCAATACAAGGTGCTGTGAAGGGGCCCTGCAGCTTATGCATGCATTTGCAATATCTCTGGTTCTGTCCTGCATGCATTGCCCTTCCATGTGCTCCTTGTTGTGAAGGACAGTTATGGATAGGGGACAGGGGACATTTGTATTTCACACTGTAAATATGCCTAATTATATATATTTTTTAACCACTTCAGCCCCGTTTTACCCCCTTCCAGGCATTTTTTTTTTTGCAATACTGTACTGAATCACTTTTACTGACAATTGTGCAGTCCTGTGATGTTGTACCAAAATAAAAGGTATGTCCCTTTTTCCCCACAAATAGAGCTTTCTTTTGGTGGTATTTGATCACCTCTGTGGGTATTATTTTTTTGCACTATCAACAAAAAAAGAGTGATAATTTTGAAACAAAACTTTTACTTTTTGTTATAAAACACATTCAATAATAAAAAAAAAAAAAAAACACATCAAATGAAAAGAGAAGGAGACTCACATGTGTAAAGAAAACAAGAAATACTGAAATATCAGGGGGTTATATACGAAAGGCAAATCCATTTTCAGTGCAATTTCAAGAGCACTTTGCACTTGTAGTTTGCACTTGTAGTGCAAATTGGATTTGCCTTTCGTAAATAACCCCCAATGTGTGTCATAATTCAGGGCTGCCTGCTTGCAAAAAGTGTCATTATACATATATTATTATTATTATTATTAAACAGGATTTATATAGCGCCAACAGTTTGCGCAGCGCTTTACATCAGGGAAGACAGTACAGTCACAATACAAATCAATACAGGAGGGATCAGAGGGCCCTGCTCGTTAGAGCTTACAATCTAGAAGGGAGGGTCAAGTGGAACAAAGGGTAGTTAGCTGTGGGGGATGATCAGATGGACTCAAATGAAAATATAGCTAGGTGTGGGAAGGGTAGGCTTCTCCGAAGAGGAGGGTTTTCAGGGATCCTCTAAAAGCTGATAGAGAAGGAGATAGGTGGATAGATTGGGGTAAGGAGTTCCATAGGCTTGGAGAGGCTCTAGAAAAGTCCTGGAGACGAGCATGGGAGCAGGTGATGAGAGCGCTAGAGAGTAGGAGGTCTTGAGAAGAATGAAGAGAACGTACAGGTTGGTATTTAAAAACTAGGTCAGTGATGTAGCTGGGGGGGGGCAGAGTTGTGGATGGCTTTGTAGGTAATTGTTAGTATTTTGAATTTAATTTTTTGGAGCGAGAGGAAGCCAGTGGAGGGATTGACAGAGGGGAGTATTTATATATCAAATAGGGATTGACTGCCTTACTCCATTGATGTCTCTTTTGATGTCTTTTTGACGAACTTTCATTAAAAACTATTTTTGTGCAGCAATCCCTTTTTGATTTTTCTAGATTTAATCGAGTGGGAAGGCTTGATTGCTTCGCACATGTTGCTGTAACTCAAGGGTGACCAAACTTTTACAGAGCAAGGGCCACTTAAGTGACTTGGTAACGGGTCGCGGGTCATAATTAGCGGAGCAGGCGGATGGCAGCTCCGTGTATGCTCTCTATATGCAGAGAGGACACAGTCCACTATACTTTTGCTGATTGGATTGGAGGTAGGACACAAGTCGGTTTACATCTGCCACTCCTTAGAGGTGAATGGAGGGTCCAATTGGGTCGGACTGACCGTGTGAAAGGGGCCCAAGGCTGCTTTCACACTGATGCGCTGCAGTTTACCCACACCGCGGGTGCAACGGAGTGTACCTTCAGCTTTCCTGCACTTTGCAATAGACTTCTATTATATTCTGCAGGTTTGGTGCACTTTCAGAAAGCTCCCCAAACTCGCAAGTAATAACAGAAGTCTATGGCCCAGTGCAGGTAACCCACAGGTAAACTGCTCTGCACCTGCTTATCAGTTTGAAAGCATCCCAGTAACCACTGCAGAACAGATCTGCCCATATATACACTGTGATTTTAGTAATAAAACATACCTTTAATAACAGTTTTCTATTCCATCCCAGAGCAGGAGGTCGCGGGCCGCATCAGAGGGCTCCGCGGGCCACATGTGGCCCCTGGGCCACTGGTTGGGCACCCCTGCTGTAAATGATGTGCACCTCACCCCTTGAACTTTTTCTCTCTCTCTCTCTCTCTCTCTCTCTCTCTCTCTCTCTCTCTATATATATATATATATATATATATATATATATATATATATATATATATATAAATCACTTTTTGCAAATAGGCAGCCCTGAATTATAAAAAAAAAAATCACAGTACATATATATATATAATAAAGTATAAATTTGAATTGCAAAATGAATTAGGAAACAGTAAGACATATTTCAGTTCAAGTAGCATGAGATAAAATAAAGTGGTACAGACCATTCATTGAAAGTATTATGGAAGAGCCTTGCTTTAATTAAAATAAATAAATATATATATAGTTAACAAAAATGATAATAATAATTTGTGTGAGCTGTGTTTTCTAAATAATAATAATAATAATAATAATAATAATAATAATAATAGTGTGTATAACCTGAAGAACCTGTAAAACAAAAAAATAATGCCGTTTCAAGCATGTGACTTAACAGATTGGTAAAATGTTGGGTTTTCCTTCTTTCAGTCTCTTCCCAGCTTTTGTTTGCAATGCAGAGATGAATGGTAAAGAGGGATAAAGGGGAGTGCTATCTATAAAGGTTGTTCAGTGGCATTGGGTTTAATATAAAGAAATAATTTTGATAAATAATGTTACATTAATATATAAAAAATAAATAAAAAATCTGTGTGAGATTTCTGCTACAATGCTGTTGTGTTTGTTTTCTGTACATATATTTATAATACAGACATTTCCCCTGACATCTCCGGAGCACACAGGAGTGTCTATTGGCTCTGGATTCACCTGAGATTCATCTAACCCATGGCTCATCAGGAAAATGAATCTCTAGAGAAAATGAGGCATCACCTGAATTCATTTCTCTCTCAGGGACACACGGCACATCGATCTTTTCATAATCAAAACAAATGTTGTCTGTTTTTGTCACACTTTTACTCTTTCTTGTCTTATTTTACTAATTAAATGTTCTCTCTTACTGTATATACAAGGTTTAAAAGTTGTGGAAGTCACTTCAAGGAAAGTTGACTTTCCGGTTGCCCTCCGTTGTATAATGGATTTTGTCAGCTTTATATCTTTGTAAAATATTCTTGACATTTTCAGTTAAAAATGGTTTGCCTTTTTTTTTTTAACTGGTGAAGTTATTACATAGTTACATAGTTACATAGTTAGTCAGGTTGAAAAAAGACACAAGTCCATCCAGTTCAACCACAAAAAAAATAAAATAACTGGTGAAGTTATTAAGAAAACAGATTTTGTAGAAGGACTTTAATCTTTTGTCAAATAATGAACAATAAGAATTAGCTAATGCCTTGTACACACGGTTGGAATTTCTGATGGAAAAAGTCTGACGGACTTTTTCCATCGGAAATTCCTACCGTGTGTGTGCCCCATTGGAGAAATTCTGATGAATTCCGTCGGAGTTTAAATATAGAACATGTTCTATTTTACTCCAATGAAATTCCGTCGGAGTTTAAATATAGAACATGTTCTATTTTACTCCAATGAAATTCCGTCGGAATTACGATGTGCTTTTGGCCGGGCAAAAGCCTGATCGTGTGTACGGGGCATTAGGATATGAAAAAGTCTGGTGTTATGTCCTCCACTTTTGTCAAATCAAATGACACGATAACTTAAAGCGGAGGTCCGCCTAAAAAAATAAATATTAAAAGCCAGCAGCTACAAATACTGCAGTGGCTGACTTTTAATAAATACTGTAGACAGTTACCTGTCCAGGATGCGCCCAATATCGGCAGCAGAAGCCTAGCAATTGCTCGGCTCTCGGCTGCCCCCGCCGCCATTCTTGGTGAGGGAATCAGAAAGTGAAGCATTGCGGCTTCACTTCCTGGTTCGCTAATCTGCACATTCGTAAGTCGTGCTGTGCGTCCTCACTGGTCCCCACTGTGTTCTGGGACCTGTGTGTCTCCCAGAAGACAGCAGGGGGACGGGAAGGGGAGTGACCCCCTCGGGAGTCTATACCCGGAATTGTTTGCAAATACCTGTATTATACAGGTATCTGCACTCCCCTTCCCCCTGAAAGGTGCCAAATGTGACACCGGAGGGGGGGCAATTTGTGTATTTTGGTACATTTCAGGTCCGAATTTAGACAAAAATTCAGGCCTGAAACGGTGAACGAGGACACACCAGACTCCTGCTGTGAGCCGCTGCATGCTCATATGTGATCCCAGCCTAAAGCGGAGCTCCACGCAAAATGAGAAGTTCTGCTTCGAGACCCCCTCTTCTTGGATATTTGGCATTTTTTGGGGGGGGAGCAGGTACCTGGTTTTGACAGGTACTCGCTCCTACTTCCTCTTGGCTCACCTATAGGACCCTGGATAACAGGGGTAGAAGGAAATTCTGAGTCTGGTGTGGTTGTACGATGAGTCTGGTTAGTGCAGACCCGACTGGGGTTTTCAGTCACCCTGTGTCCCTAATAGACACAGGGTAACTTACACATACGAGGGGCTGGACAAAAAGTTTCCAGAGCTCTCTAAGGTAAGATGGGTTCCACAAGCCCCCCCCCCCTGCCCATAGTGACTCCCGTCACAGTAAGTCATCAGTTACAGCTTTTGTAGCTACTGACTTCTAATTTTAAGAAGACTGACTCTTTAAGGTGTAGAAAAACTGCTAATTCCTAATGTGTAGTGGTAAATATCCTATGTTGGGTCACCAGTCAGACACATAAAGAAAGGGTAAATGTGTGGCCCCCTCTCCTAAACCATACTACGTGCCACTATCATAGGTAGGGTACCTTGCCAGGGGGGACCCTTTACAGAGGACTTTTTCCCATGTTGACGAGGACAAGAACCTTTTCCACATCACCCTGGTCCAGTGGTTCTGGTAGTCTGCAAGTGGGGTGCCCCCAGATACACAAAAAATGGCCCACATCCAATTATGCTTGGATGACACACCATCTAGCTGACTAACTTCATCTAGGGTCACAGGAAGTGCAATCACGTGAACCCGGAAGTGAGCAGCCGTCTGAAGCTCGGCATGTATCTGTCACCAGCAAAAGGAGTCATGGTGGGATGTAGCAGTGATACTGCCAGGAAACATCCGTGAGTAGAGATAAGGGGACTGAACCCCCCCACTTTATTGAAGGCTAGCTAGCCAGCCAAACGTGAGTCTTGCCCCCAAGCTGGGGATTCAACCATCAACTCAGTGCATTCCACCACAGCACTACATGTGATTGTTTAGGCTGTCCAAGCCATTAGAGGGGACAGTGACCAGTGTGCATGCCAGGGATGGATACACACAGCCTTGATCTGTCCTCTATCCTAGAATAATTATCCCCAGATGCACTGCTATCACCCAAATTTCCTGTCTCACCATATACCTTATTTGATGCTGACTCACTTATGCTCCATCCCATATAGCCTCATAACCTTGCAGTGCCATTAAGATTGCTGAACTGTGACGGTGATTAGGACAAAACTTAGGACATTTGCATTTGGTTCATTTATGTATTTTGCACTTTGTGATTTAGAGCCAATAGCAGGCCTGGATGTCCCAATGGGAGACACATAGCCCACACTTTGGGGGTTATTTACGAAAGGGAAATCCACTTTGCACTACAAGTGCAAACTACAAATTCAAAGCTGCACTGGAAATTCCACTGAAAGTACACTTGGAAGTGCAATCGCTGTAAATCTAAAGCCGCATACACACGATCAGTCCATCCGATGAGAATGGTCTGAAGGACCGTTGTCATCGGTTAACCGATGAAGCTGACTGATGGTCCGTCACGCCTACACACCATTGGTTAAATAACCGATCATGTCAGAACGCGGTGACGTAAAACACAACGACGTGATGAAAAAAACGAAGTTCAATGCTTCCAAGCATGCGTCGACATGATTCTGAGCATGCATGGATTTTTAACCGATGGTTGTGCCTACTAACGATCGGTTTTGACCTATCGGTTAGGAATCCATCGGTTAAATTTAAAGCAAGTTGGCTTTTTTTTAACCTATGGTTAAATAACCTATGGGGCCCACACACGATCAGTTTTGACCAATGAAAACGGTCCATCAGACCGTTGTCCTCTGGTTAACCTATCGTGTGTACGCGGCCTAAGGGGTAGATCTGAACTGAGGGGAAGCTCAGCTGATTTTATTATACAATCATGTACAAGCTAAAATTCTGTTTTTTTTATTTTCCTTGCATGTCTTCCTTGGATCTACAGCGACTGCACTTCCAAGTGCACTTTAATTGCTCTTTCAGTGCACGTGTAGTGCAAAGCGGATTTGCCTTTCGTAAATTAACCCCCAGTGTGTTTGGGTGTTGGTGGCGGTGTCCAAACCAGTGATCTCCACAAGAATTTTTATACAGACTTTATTATTGTTCAATTACATTTAATGTTATGCGTGATTCAGTTCCCTTATAAGCGCTGCACCATTTTCTACATATCTCTATTGTCCTTGTCCTGCATTTTGTGTCAGCTACTTTTTCTTCATCGAATTTATTTCATTGCTTCTTTCATCCCAGCGCAACAAAGTTGTGTTTTTTTTTTTAAAAAGGGGGTTGTAAAGGCTTACATTACATTTCAGATCTTTTCTCCGACAATCTCCTCAAATCGTTTATTCCCTACAAGAATCTTTTTCACTTCCCTCAGCAGACTACTACAAATACAAACAAGTGACCCACTGTCTTATTCGTAATCCCCATCTTCATGTCTCTCTACACCAGTGGTTCTTAACCTGGGGGTCGGGACCCCCTTGGGGTCAAATGATGATTTGCCAGGGGTCACCAAATCCTGGGCTGTTCCTAAAGCCCGCACCACTCTCCCAGCCTTCTTACAGCTGATCAGCAGGGCTGTCTCTGGAGCCGGTGGCCACCCAGCTGGGCTGTTCCTGGAGCACACGATCGCCCACTCAGCCTCTTCACAGGGGCACATTGAGTTCACGGGATGGCAGGGGGCAGAGACTAGAGGTCCTCTGACTGGTGAGGATTGTGAGGTGGGAGGGGCTGAAGGAGACCCCATCTCCTGATTTCAGCATAGGTGTCACTGCTACGAGACACCACAAAGTCGGAGACACAGTGAGTAACGCTACCTGTGATTAGAGTTGCCATTAAAAGTCCCCACTACAGTTCTCAGATCAGCAGATCACCTTGATCAAGAGCACCTAATTTGGCTGATCAGAACTCCCCCCAGCACTACCACTCATCCAATTTCCCCTCCACCAAGGAGTAAGAGAAGGAATTAAAATAGAGAATATGTGCAAGGAAGAGGAAAAGAGGGTGAGGAAGAAAGAAAAAGTGAGTGAAAGAATAAGAGAAAAAAACAAGAAAGTTGGCTAGAGAGAAGGATGGGGGAAAAAAACAAGAAATTATGATAGAAAGAGATAAAGGGGAAAAAGAGGAGAACAAAGAGAAAGAGTGGTATATAAAATGTACCATATGAGGTTTTAATACTGTACGAGTGGAAGGGACTCGGGGAGCGCTACATTTCCGTGGGTTAGGGGCGCAAATAACTTGTCTTGCCTTGGGTGCTGACAACCCATGCTACGAAAATAATTTTACTGTTAGGGGTCCCCACAACTTGGGAAATTTTATCAAGGGGTCACGGCACTAAAAGGTTGAGAACCACTGCTCTACACAGTCTGGCATGGAGATACTTATCGGGGATTGGTCCCCATTTAAAAGGAATCGCCCTTTTCTATAATCTACTACAGCATAAAACCTCCTTCAGGAAACTGTCCACTATGTCCAAATGGTAAAAAGATGTAGGTCAAACTTTCAGCGATTCCCAATGTTTAGCTGCCCTTAAAATCAGCCTGCATCCCGATCTTCCAACTTACATGAACTGGTCCATAAATTCACACTTCCTTGGTATATCACCCCATCCATGATGTATGCATTTGACCCAACTACCCCACCACTCTGTTGGAGAAGCTGTGGGGGAAGTAGGGACCCTGATACACTATGGAGAAAGATAGAAGCATCCTCCATCCCTCAGGCCTCGTACACACGGCCGAGGAACTCGTCGGGCGAAACACATCGTTTTCCTCGTTGAGTTCCTTGTTAGGCTTGTCGAGGAACTCGAGGAGCTTGCTTTGCGTACACACGGTCAAGACAAAATCTCCTCGTTCTCAAACGCGGTGACGTTCACCTCGTACAACGGCACTATAAAGGGGAAGTTTGAATTCTTTGGCGCCACCCTTGGGGCTGCTTTTGCTAATCTCGTGTTTCCGCGTGTTAGTAAAAGTTTGGTGAGTGGTGATTCGCGCTTTTCAGTCTTCGTGCTTTCAGATCGATTTCTGCCGTTCAGTTTGTGCTTGTGGGTTCGTATCTTGTCCATCAGGACTTGCGTTCAGGTCGTATTTGTTTTACATTGCGTTTCTGTCCGCTCGTATCTGATTTTCAGGTCGTTCTACATAGGACTTGCTGTTCTTCAGTGCGGTCTTTTAGTGCGTTCTGATTTGGTGTTTGTTTCTAGCCATGTTGCAGGCACCTTCTCGTCGTTGGCGACTTCGTGCTATGCAAAAGTTTGGTGTAGGTCTGATTGCTTTAGACCTAGATGAGTCCATGAACAGGGTGAGGAGGAGTTCATGGACCAAGAATTGTAAATGGAAGAAGAAAAATTATGGACAGCCGCACTCCAATAAGATGTAAAAATAAAATAAAAAGTTGTGCCTTTTATTCTAGTAAAAAAAAAACACTACAAAAGCAAAAAAACAGCAAACAGTGGGGTAATAGAGTTGACGCATTTCACATTGATAAACAATGCTTAGTCAGAGCTATGACGTCAAATACGCGGGGTCACAGTTAATATACATAAAACATGCCCACATCATCCCCATTTGAATTAGGCGGGCTTACGCCGACACAGATACGTTACGCCGCCGTAACTAAGGGCGCAAGTTGTTTCTGAATACAGAACTTGCGCCCTAAATTATGGCGGGGTAACAAATCTGAGATACGTTACTCCGGGCAGATAGATACACCATTGTATCCGAATCCAGCCCACTGTGTTTCCCTGAAAAATAAGACTGGGTCTTATATTGATTTTGGCTTAAAAAAACACACTAGGGCTCATTTTTGGGGGATGTCTTATCTAGGATAAAAAATCCTGTTTCTTTAAAGTGACACTACCTCCACTGTGCAGCTCGTTTTGCACACAGTGGCCCGATCCGCATCTTATCCATCGCTTAAATTTAAAACAAGATTGCTTTTTTTTTAACCTATGGATAAATACCCGATGGGGCCCACACGCGATCGGTTTGGTCCGATGAAAACGGTCCATCAGACCGTTCTCATTGGTTTGGCCGATCGTGTGTACGCGGCATAAGAGACGGTTCACATTGGGGCGACCTGGGATCCGACTTCAAGTTGCCCCAAGTCGCGCGGTCCAGAAAATGAATTTAAGTGAATGGGAGCCGTCTTAATGTACACTACTGCAGTTGCTCCGACTTCAGAAAAGGTGCCTGTACTACTTCAATCCGACTTCTAGCCAACTTGTACCCATTGATTTCAATGGAAGTTGCCTCAGAAGTCGGATCACTGTCTTAACTGAAGCTACAATACAGGAAGAGAACATACATTTCTCAGGCAAACCCCTCCCTCCCCCTCCCTCCCACATAGCTGATTGTTGTTTGATTGGCCACTGGAAAGCCTCCTGTCCTGGAGGCGACTTGAAGTTGCCTTGTAAGTTGCCTGATGATTCATACTCAAGTCGTGTCCAAGTTGCCTCCCAAAGTCGTGCTGGAAGTCGTGTTGCCCCTGTGTGGATGGGCTCTAAAGCATTCACCTGTAAAGAAGAAAACAAATATTTGCTTCTGCTACGCCCCAACCGCTGAACACCACTCTGGTCAAGAGATTTGGTCCCTCAAAGTCTGCCGGAGAGCAAACATTTTCTATCAAAGCTACATATTTCCATTGTATGCTTTTTTGTTATGTCTTTGAGTTACTAGAGAACCTAAATCCAGGGTCATCATCATTGTTTCACTTAGTTTCCTGTTCCTGGATTCTATGATACATGTATGTTTTTAGCCCCACAGTTCAGAACTTTACATTTATCAACTTTACACCTGATTTGCCATGTGTTTTTTCGTTTATCCACCATTGTATCCAGGTCAACTTATACATTAAATCATTTTTCAATGGACTGTTTTCTATTATTTTCAAAATATTTTATTGTTAAGAGTACAGAGATTCATTAAACTACATATAAAGCCAAAACATCTTACAGTGCCTTGAAAAAGTATTCATACACCTTAAATTTTCCACATTGTGTCATGTTACAACCAAAAACGTAAATGTATTTTATTGGGATTTTATGTGATAGACCAACACAAAGTGGCACATAATTGTGAAGTGGAAGGAAAATGATAAATGGTTCTCAACATTTTTTACAAATAAATATGTGAAATGTGTGGCATACATTTGTGTGGCGCCCTCTTTACTCTGATAACTAAAATCTAGTGGAGTCAATTGCCTTCAGAAGTCACCTAATTAGTAAATAGAGTCCACTTGTGTGTAATGTCATCTCAGTATAAATACAGCTGTTCTGTGAAGCCCTCAGAGTTTTTTTAGAGAACTTTAGTGAACAAACATCATCATGAAGGCCAAGGAAGGCCAAGGAACACACCAGACAGGTCAGGGATAAAGTTGTGGAGAAGTATAAAGCACAGTTAGGTTATAAAAAAATCTCCCAAGCTTTGAAGATCTCACAGAGCTTCTGTTGAATCCATCATCTGAAAATGGAAAGAGTATGGCACAACTGCAAACCTACCAAGACATGGCCGTCAACCTAAACTGACCGGGCCGGGCAAGGATTCCATCCATCCATAGAGAAGCAGCCAATAGGTCCATGGTAACTCTGGAGGAGCTGCAGAGATCCACAGCTCAGGGAGGAGAATCTGTCCACAGGACAACTATTAGTGGTGCTCTCTAGAGTTGAGCTAACACCTGGATGTTCGGGTTCGACGGGTTTGGCCGAACTTCGGAAAAAAGTTCGGGTTCGGTACCCAAACTTGACCCGAACCCCATTGAAGTCAATGGGGACCCAGACTTTTGACTACTAAAATGTCTATAAAACACTAAGGCAAAGGGCTGGAGGGCTGCAAATGGCAGCAAAATGTCGGTAAGAGCATGGCAAGTACTCTGAAAATAAATGTGGATAGGGAAATAACTTAAAATAACATAAAAAAAATAATAATCTTGACCTAGGAGGACGAGGTCCATATTGAGTAGGAGGTTGAGGTGGCGGTGGATGTGGCGGTGTAGGTGGAATCGGCGGTGGAGGAGGACGAGGAGGTAGCCAACACAGCCAATAGATATACTATGAAGATATTTGAAAGGAACATTATTTAAAATAGACAATACTATGCCAACACTATGCTGTTTTGTGTTGTTCCCCTAGTTTTGTTCATGCAAAGAACAATTCCTGTGAGTTCATGTGAAACCAGAGCTCCTTACCATTCTCTTATCTTATAAGTGTCAAACCTAAAAGATATATGACCTTAGAGATGGAACAGAAAATGCTGACACAGCCTCCCTGTAAGACATAAAATCATTCTGGTAACAAGGCCTTACTCACAGGCTTTGAACTGTGATTCAACCTTAGACACAAAATTGTTTCTCTCTTGTTCATAATATACAGGAATATGGAAAATATGAAAAATATATAATATGCGACTTTATATGTATTCTTTTAACCCCAAATGTTCAGAAAATTGGTTGGGGCTGGGGTACTGGTCTCCAAGCCAGACCCCTACTGTGACAGTAACACCCATATTCCCTACATATCTGTCCAATGTTTCTGTGCCTATGGACGCGGATCCACCTCTGCAACCATGTAGATCCTCACAATCACGCAGCAACCAGGGAAAAAAGGCACCTAACCAAGACCTGGTACTTATCCCAGATGGGCCAACATCTCAGATCAAAATCTCTCCCCCACTGTATATTGTGTTGTTCACGGTTCATCTCAGTAACTAACTGTTTTTACCCCCCACAGCGGTTTAGCTGATCGCAGATTTTTGTTTGCTTCATCTCAACTAACTGTAAGTGTTCAACTACCCCCCCTGCATTCCTCAATTTGGCTTCAACAAATCACATATGCAAAAGAAAATACAAACAATCAAATCTACTACAGACTGTGGGGCGGTTTATACATGTTACAAATAACCAAACTATCTCCTAATCTCCTCCTAATTCTTCTCTACTTAGATCTTACATGTACAATCTTCTTTATAAACCAATTAAATCTTATGAATTCCTCTTACTTCGGCAACCCCCCAGCCTTTTATTCTCTCTAGCTTGTATCTGACCAAATCCATGCCCGTCTCCCTTTTATTTTATATTATCCCCCCTCCTTCCCCCCCTCCCAGTTTAAAACCCTTAAATCTACTCCTACCCCACCATCACCCCTAAAGTTTGCAACTGAGTCATTAAATGCTCTTATTATTACGCTTTCAAAACCAGGGAAGGAGCCAACCATCTTTCTGTATCTCTATTTTGGTGGGAAGATCTTCCTGAAAACACGTTGAAATGCTGTTTTAAAATCCTGGTTCCTCAGACTGTAAATGAGAGGATTCAGGAGAGGAACTATCACTGTGTAAAAGACGGACACCGCTTTGTCACCAGGAAAATTATAATGAGCACTTGGGCCAAAATAATTAAACATAAAGGATCCATAATACATAAATACCACTGTCAGGTGAGAGGTACAAGTGGAAAAAACTTTACTCCTATTGCCCTTAGCTTGAATTTTAAGAACAGTTTTGATTATATAGACATAGGGCAGGAAGGTCAGTATTAGAGATCCAGCAGCAAGGAAGCCTCCCAAAAGAAAGATGAGCAGAACATTGATGAAGGTGTCACTGCAGGAGATCCGAAACAATGGTGGAAGGTCACAGAAGAAACTTTCTATAACGTCTGATCCACAAAATGTTAATTTGAAGGCATAAAGTGTGTGAACTAACGAATAAGTAAAGCTGAGACACCACACAATGGACATCAACTGACCACATACTTTCCAACTCATGATCTGTGTGTAATGTAATGGCTGACAAATGGCGGTATATCGATCATAGGACATGACAGCCAACAGAAAAACATCACAACAGGCAAAGAATAGAAAAAAGTATACTTGGGTTATACAAGCTGTTATGGAAATTTTCCTTGTCTTCGTTTGAAGGTCAAATAATATTCGTGGGACGGTTAATGAGGAATAACAGAGGTCCAAACCAGCCAGGTTCCCGAGGAAGAAATACATAGGAACACGGAGGTGAGAGTCGGTGACTATGAGGACAATGATCAGCAAATTCCAGATTAATGTCAGAAGGTAGATGAGAAGGAAGAAGAGGAAGAGAGGGAGCTGAAGATCAGGAAGGTCAGAGAGTCCAGCGAGGAGGAATTCCTTCCAAATTGTCTGATTTCCCATTCCAATATATTTACTAATGTTTAAAATAGGAAAAAAAAAAGTTAATTGTATATGTTTTAATGGTAATCTTCCAAAACACTATGGAAAATAAGACTTTTAGAGCCAGTTCACACTGGGGCCACCTGGGATCCGACTTCAAGTCGCCCCAAGTTGCCCCAAGTCGCGCGGTCGAGAAAATGAATGGAAGTGAATGGGAGCCGTCTTAATGTACACTACTAAAGTCACTCCGACTTCAGAAAAGGTTCCTGTACTACTTCAATCCAACTTCTAGGCAACTTGTAGGCAACTTTTACCCATTGATTTCAATGGAAGTCGCCTCAGAAGTCGGATCACTGTCTTAACTGAAGCAACAATACAGGAAGAGAACATCCATTTCTCAGGCAAACCCCTCCCTCCCACAGAGCTGATTGTTGTTTGATTGGCCACTGGAAAGCCTCCTGGAGGCGACTTGAAGTTGCCTTGTACTGTTCTGGAGGCAACTTGAAGTTACCTGGTAAGTTACCTGATGATTCATACTCAGGTCGTGTCCAAGTTGCCTCCCAAAGTCGTGCTGGAAGTTGTGTTGCCCCTGTGTGAACCGGCTCTTAAATGTTTACTTTCTTTTTGTTTGTTTTAAAGGAAAACCTGCAAATAAAATACAATTCCCTCTCATCTGTGACTTAAAGGAAGAATTAATTTGTGACAGTCCAAAATAATGTAGAGAGAAATTCTAGTAAAGTAAAAGATAAGATGTTGACTGAAATTGTGCACAGAAAACACAAACTGGTTTCTTGTCACTATCAGCGATGGTAAATGTTATAATCCTTCACTGAACTTCTAAGATATTGGCAGAGAAGTGTAATATGGAATTAACAGACTTGTTGCACTTAGTGAAAAAAAATGATATAAATAAACAGCTGCTGACACTATATGTTGGGCACAATAAAGAGAAATTGAAAGATAAGGGTGTAGTGCTAAAAAAGATCAATAAAAAATATGAATAAAGAGCATGGAGTTCATCAATGTTGATTGCTCGCACAATCAAAACAGAGATCCATATCTGAATTGACTTTGTATAGATATGTATAGAGAGACCATCACCATCACCCGATATTACTGACTCATACCATCAAGCCCTGTACACACGGGTCGGATTCTCGCCAGGAAAAAAACATTGTTTTTTCTGACGAGATTCCTGGCAAGAATCTCTTGCCGGCCGAGTGTACAGACGTACGATTCAAAAGAACCGCTGCTCTTTTGAATGGCAAGAACGTGGTGACGTCATAGACTACGACGAGCATGCACTCGTCACATTTGATGCTGTCGCCTCCATGACATGTTCAAAAGACTCATTATACCTCATAGAATATACTTTGGGGTGTTTGCTTTCCAAAATTGAGACATTTTGTGAGCATTTTTATTGTCCCGGTGCTCCAGGGCCTTCAAAATTGCAATAGGTAGTCGAGAAATTAGATGTATAATCTATGCTTCTAGAACATCTGAAGGTGCACCCTGCATGTTGGGCCTCTGTATGTGGACAGGCTGTGTAAAAGTCTCACACATGTGCTATCGCCATACTTTAGAGGAGTAGCAGAATGTATTAGCAGAATGCATTTTTTTTTGCTATGTGCATGCTATTTGTTGGAAATATCTTGAAAAAGGACAACTTTGTGTAAAAAAAAGAAGCCTTTTCATTTTTTCCCCATTTTCCAAAAATGTGTGGAAAAAAATGACATGTTCAAAAAACTCATTATGCTAATATATTTTAGGGTGTTTGCTTTCCAAATGGGGTAATTTTGTGGGCAATTCCATTGTCCTTGTGCTCCAGGGTCACCTTAAGTTGACACTTCAATGTTGGGCCTCTCTATGTGGACAGGCTGTGTAAAAGTCTCACAAATGTGGTATTACCATATTTAGGAGGAGTATAAAAATTTATTTTGGGGTGAAATCTTTTCTATGTACATGCTATGCATTGAAAATAACCCATAAATAGACAATTTTGTGTAAAAAAATGCATTTTCATTTTTTTCCACATTTCCAAAAACTTGTGTAAAAAAATGACATGTTCAAAAGACTCATTCTGCCTCATAGAATATATTTTAGGGTGTTTGCTTTCCAAATGGGGTCATTTTGTGGCGTTTCCATTGTCCTCGTGCTCCAGTGTCTTCAAACGTGTAATAGGTGATTGAGAAATTAGATGTGTAATGTATGCTCTGTGACAGGAAGTCAGGTAAATCTGTGGGTGTTGTCACAGACGGGAGATACATTTCTGCCTTGTTTAGACAATACACCAATTACTACCAGGTGTTGGCTGCAGAAATAGCCAGAAAGGTTTAGGGCTTTGGAAAACTTCAGCTGTTCAGAATGAGGCAATTAAGGCTTCTATAAGTTATCCAAAGGATGACTACTGATTGCTGCATCCTGAGGCTTTTTGAGTTAAGGAGAGCAGTGAATTGAAAAAGACTTCTGAAGAGGTGAGGTGGTTGTTGATTTTTCTGTGTGATAAAAATCAAAAAGACTATTGTTTCTCTGCTGTATGACCAGCAGTGTCTGCCCAGCAGTAGGCTGTGCCAGACTTCATAGATAGGTCCCTGTGTGGTGAAGGTAAACACCCTAAGTGGCCAGGGTTTATTTTATGTTTTGTTTTGTTTATGCTGTTTGGATGCTTGCACTTGTTTCCAGCAATATGGAAGAATAAACCAAACTCTTTGTTTTCAACCGTCTTCGGCTGCCTCTCTGTATAGTTCAGTGTGTAGTGAACCCATCCAGGGGGTCACGCACCCCCGCTACCAAACTAACCCATTACAGCTCCTAGAACACCTGAAGGTGGTACTTCAATGTTGGGCCTCTCTATGTGGCCAGACTGTGTAAAAGTCTCAATATCTTGAAAAAGGACAACTTTGTGTAAAAAAAATGCATTTCCATTTTTCCCCAGTTTCCAAAAAAGTGTGGGATGACATGATGACATGTTCAAAAGACTCAATATGCCTCATATAATATATTTTAGGATGTTTGCTTTTCAAATGGGGTCATTTTGTGGGTGTTTCCATTATCCTGGTGCTCCAGGGTCTTCAAAAGTGTAATAGGCAATTGAGAAATTAGATGTGTCATTTATGCTCCTAAAACACCTGAAGGTGATACTTCAATGTTGGGCCTCTCTATATGGCTAGACTGTGTAAAATTCTCACACATTTGGTATCACCATATTCATGAGGAGTAGCAGAATGTATTTTGGGGTGTAAGTTTCGCTACATACATGCTATGTATTGGAAATATCCCATAAATGGACAACTTTGTGTAAAAAAAAAATATGAATTTTTATTTTATTCTCTACATTTTCTAATAATGTGTGGAAAAAATTACATGTACAAATAACTCATTATGCCTCATATAATATATGCTGGGGTGTTTGCTTTCCAAAATGGGGTCATTTTGCGGGCCAGTCCATTGTCCTGTTGCTCCAGGGCCTTCAAAAATGTAATAGGAAGTCGAGAAATTCGATGTGTAATTTATGCTCCTAGAATGCCTGAAGGTGATACTTCAATGTTGGGCCTCTCTATGTGGCCAGGCTGTGTAAAAGTCTCACAAATGTGGTATCACCATACTCAAGAGGAGTAGCAGAATGTGTTTGGGGTGAAATCTTTTCCATGTACATGCTATGTATTGAAAATAACCTATAAATGAACAATTTTGTGTAAAATAATGCATTTTCATTTTTTTCCCACATTTCCAAGAAAGTTGTGTAAAAAAAATGACATGTTCAAAAGACTCATTATGCCTCATAGAATATATGTTTGGGGTGTTTTCTTTGCAAATGGGGTTATTTTGTGGGCATTACCATTGTCCTGGTGCTCCAGGGCCTTCAAACGTGTAATAGGTGATTGAGAAATTAGATGTGTAAATTATGCTCCTAGAACACCTGAAGGTGATACTTCAATGTTGGGCCTCTATATGTGGCCAGACTGTGTAAAAGTCTCAATATCTTGAAAATGGACAACTTTGTGTAAAAAAAATGCATTTCCATTTTTTCCCCATTTTCCAAAAAAGTGTGGGAAAAAATTACATCAATATGCCTCAATATGACTCAATATGCCTCATATAATATATTTTAGGGTGTTTGCTTTTCAAACGGGGTGATTTTGTGGGTGTTTCCATTGTCCTGGTGCTCCAGGGTCTTCAAAAGTGTAATAGGTGATTGAGAAATTAGATGTGTCATTTATGCTCCTAAAACACCTAAAGTCGATACTTCAATGTTGGGCCTCTCTATGTGGCCAGACTGTGTAAAAGTCTCACACATTCAGTATCACCATACTCAGAAGGAGTAGCAGAATGTATTTTGGGGTGTAAGTTTTGCTATATACATACATATACATATCCTATAAATGGACAACTTTGTGTAAAAAAAAAAAAGAATTTTTATTTTATTCTATACATTTTCCAATTATGTGTGGAAAAAAATTAAATTCGTTCAAAAGACTCATTACGCCTCATATAATATATGCTGGGGTGTTTTCTTTCCAAAATGGGGTCATTTTGTGTGCAATTAGATTGTCCTGTGCTCGGGGTCCTTCAAAAGTGTAATAGGAAGTTGAGAAATTAGATGTGTAATTTATGCTCCTAGAACGCCTGAAGGGGCTACTTCAATATTGGGCCTCTCTATGTGACCAGGCTGTGAAAAAGTCTCACACATGTGGTATCGCCATACTCAGGAGGAGTAGCAGAATGTGTTATGAGGTGTAGTTGCATGTATGCATATGCCATGTGAGAGAAATAACCTGTCAATATGACAATTTTATGGGGGGATCTTAATTTTGCAAAGAATTGTGGAGAAAAATGACAACTTCAAAACACTCACCATGCCTCTTACTAAATAGCGTGGAATGTCTACTTTCCAAAAAGCGGTCATTTAGGGGGTATTTGTACTTTCCTGGCTTGTTGGTGTCTTAAGAAATGAGATAGGCCATCAGTACATCAGGTGTGAACAATTTTCAACGATTAGCACAATAGCTTGTAGACTCTATAACTTTCACACAGACTAAAATCAAATAATGAAGAAAATAAATACCCGTGAATGCCCAGACTGGTAAAATTAAGATTTTTCCTTGTTTTATCTCCTAGCCCAGAAGTTGTCAGTGATCCCCCCTGGCAGAGGTAAATTCTAATAGAAGAGGGGGAGGGGAATCCCCTCTGGAAGGGTCAGTTCAGAGCAACAAGTCTGATGTAGAGATTTTGCTGAGGAAAGTTAAATGAAAAGAACAGAAAATCTATGTGACATTTATAATACAGAAATCTCCCCCGACATCCCTGGAGCACACAGGAGAGTAGATTTGCTCTGTATTCATCTGAGATTAATTTAAAACATGGCTCCTCAGGAAGATAAATCTCATCTTCCTGAGGAGGATGAGAATCAAACATCATCGGAATTAATTTATCCCTCAGCGACACTCACCTTGGGGCTTTAGAAATAAATAACTGATTTTAGATTTTCCAATCCTTTACCCTTTCATCTCTTATTTTACTAATAGACGTTTCTCCATTTTATAAAAGTTTGAGATGGGAAGTTGTGAAGCCGGAAAGAATCAACAATAAAATAATGGAAAGTTGAACAAATGGAAAGAAAGGTTTTTGGAAAGGTAAAACAGAAAGAATGATGAGGTTTGTTCTCCAGGTGTCCTCACATAAAATTTTAAACTTTTTAAATTTACAGCAATAAAAATTATTAACCTCATTTTAAAATGAATCAAGGAAACTTTATTTTTATTTTAGTAAAACACTCAAAACACCCAAATAGAAGAGGATCGGGTTGCTCTGTGCAAATCCACTGCAAAAGAGCAGGTAAGTATAACATGTTTGTTATTTTTATAGGATACATGTAGAGCAACATATATGTATTTACTCTTTTCCCCTTTTTATGTATATGTACAGTATACCCATATACTTCAAGTGTTTTGTAACATTTATTTATTTATCTATTTATTTATTTATTTGTACCATGCCATTATTATATATATTTTTTTTATTCTTTTCTAATGTTTTAGGGTTTTGCCCATTGATCGATTTGTATAAGTGTCTGTTATTATTAATTGTTCAACATTTTGTATCCACCTGGAGATATTGTTTAGGCCCCTTTCAGATGGACGGCTGTTTTACCGCAGCTAAAAGCATGTTTATGTTTTGCTGGAATTCAAGATTCCAGGCACTGCGGTCAGCTGCATTTGTACGGTGCTTTTAGCTGCGGTTGCGTATAGCCGCGGCACGATATTGAACGGGGATCCGACTTGGATCCCTGCCAATATCAAGCACTGCGTCTGGTATGAATCTTGAGGGGGAACTCCACGCCAAATTTCAACTAAAAAAACGGCATGGGTTCCCCCTACAGGAGCATACCAGGCCCTTGGGTCTGCTATGGATTTTAAGGAGACACCCCATACGCCGAAAAAACGGCATGGGGGTCCCCCCAAAATCCATACCAGACCCGTATCCGAGCAGCAGCCCGGCCGGTCAGGAAAGGGGTGGGGACGAGCAAGTGGCCCCCCCTCCTCAACTGTGCCAGGCCGAATGCCCTCAACATGGGGGGTAGGTGCTTTGGGGAAGGGGGGTGCCCTGTGGCCCCCCACCCCAAAGCACCCTGTCCCCATGTTGATGAGGACAGGACCTCTTCCCGACAACCCTGGCCGTTGGTTGTCAGGGTCTGTGGGAAGGGACACTAGTATGACACTAGTAATAATTATATTTATTATAATTATTAATACTAGTCAACCAACATTAGAATTTCTCTATAGCTTATGGGCCAAGCATTTTACCGCAAATGTACAATCGCGGCGTCGTACAGGTTCGCTGCTCCATTGAATCTTCTTAGAACATTCAACAGACATTCAGACACCATGAGCCTTCAATGACAGATTTGACGTTTGTATGTTTTTAGATGCTTTGTAGAATCTTCGTCGTTCATGTTGAATTGTCAAGTTAGTTCCCAGCTATTTTACTGCCCCTCCTCTTTGGTTACAATCAGCCAATAACATTCATCATCATCATCATTATTTTTATTTTACTTCCCCCACCCAATTCCAGCAGCAATCTTTTCTCTCTATAATGTCGAATCTTTTCTCTCTATAATGTCGAATCTTTTCTCTCTATAATATCGAATCTTTTCTCTATAATATCAAATCTTTTCTCTATAATGTCAAATCTTTTCTCTCTATAATGTTGAATCTTTTCTCTCTATAATATCGAATCTTTTCTCTATAATATCAAATCTTTTCTCTATAATGTCAAATCTTTTCTCTCTATAATGTTGAATCTTTTCTCTCTATAATATCGAATCTTTTCTCTATAATGTCAAATCTTTTCTCTCTATAATGTCGAATCTTTTCTCTCTATAATGTCGAATCTTTTCTCTCTATAATGTCGAATCTTTTCTCTCTATAATGTCAAGTCTTTTCTCTCTATAATGTCAAGTCTTTTCTCTCTATAATGTCAAATCTTTTCTCTCTATAATGTCCAATCTTTTCTTTCTATAATGTCCAATCTTTTCTTTCTATAATGTCAAATCTTTTCTTTCTATAATGTCCAATCTTTTCTCTCTATAATGTCCAATCTTTTCTCTCTCTAATGTCCAATCTTTTCTTTCTATAATGTCCAATCTTTTCTCTCTATAATATCCAATCTTTTCTCTCTATAATGTCCAATCTTTTCTCTCTATAATGTCCAATCTTTTCTCTCTATAATGTCGGATCTTTTCTCTCTATAATGTTGAATCTTTTCTCTCTATATCAAATCTTTTCTCTCTATATCAAATCTTTTCTCTCTATAATGTCCAATCTTTTCTCTCTATGTAGAATAATATTGGACTAATAGAGTTAAGGTTAGGCACATTCGACCAACGAAAACGAAAATAAAGGGTTTGTTTATTCCGTTTTCATATTCTGTGCATTAGTTTCGTTTGTTAAAACGATAACACAATTACCTGCAATTCAGAGAAAAATTAATGCACATGTCTACTGCCTACTGAGATTAGTGGAGGTAGTGGGAAACACAGGAAATACTCAAGTAGCAGTCATGAGATGCTAATTTCAAGCAAGGAATCTGATCGCCCGTAGATGGCAGTCGGCGACACCTCTGTCCAGTGGGGAATGGGTTTATAGTATAAACGGGGTAATTCTCAAGGAGAAAGTGGTATATATAAAGCAGGGGGGGCAAAAGAAATATGACAAGATTTGGAAATTTTAATAGCGTAGAAAAACACTTAAAGGATGGGAAGTGACCCAAGAGAAATTGGATGGTGAGAGAGGTCTTATATTTCCAGACAGGTCGATCCGACAGATCAAGCAGACAGGCCGCCGGGTTCCCCTCAAGGGGAAACATCAGTCAAGTGTTCAATCGTGCGGGTCACTTCGAGCCAGACAGGGGAGAGCTTGGGACAGGCCCAAAAGACGTGCAGCATCGTCCCCTGCAGCACCAGCACAGGTTAGAAACCTGTGGGAAAAAATGATGCAGGGTAGTGGGCACTCTATACCATCGGGTTGTGACTTTGTAACTGGTCTCCTGAACTCTAGTAGCTATGGAGGATCTGAGCAAAATGGAGAATCCTCTCCCTTTGGACGTCAGTGGACCCAAGAGAGATTAGACCATGTGGGAGTGAAAGATGAGTGAATGAGTTGAATGGATGGCGATGTGAGAGTGAAGTGATTGGGTGGGAATTTAGACCCATCAGCACAGTGAGGCATGCAGATGGACACCCTAGGCTTATACTCAAGTCAATACGTTGTTCCATTTTTTTGTGGTAAAATTAGGTGCCTCGGCTTATTCTTGAGTATATACGGTAACTAAATATGAAGATAATTGATATATAACTGAAGGGTGAATCAGATAGGTCTTACCCACCCAGGTAACATCCAAATTGTGTATATTTTACCTTTTGCTTGTTAAAGGGATGGAAGAACTTGGGAGGGGGATGTTTGTTTTGATACATTTTGTAAAACAAGATATTCTTTAATAGAAATAAAGTTTTAAAAAAAGACATGCACATTAGAATAAACAACTGTTCAATGGATTAACCACTTAAGGACCGCCGCATGTACATATACGTTGGCAGAATGGCACGTACAGGCACATTGGCGTACCTGTACGTCCCTGCCTAGACGTGGGTCGGGGGTCCCCGTGGCTGTGGGAGCGATCGGTGACGAGGGGGCGGCTGTTCGTTTTTGTCCGCCCCCTCCGGATCGCTCCCAGCCAATGCGCGTCCTCCTACGCGTGTCACTTCCTCTGCCTGTGTAAACACAGGAAGAGGGAAGTGATGTGATCTCTCCTCTCGGCGGTATTTTCAACCGCCGCTGAGGAGAGAAGACATCACACAGTGAGTCTGCACAACACTACACTGACACCAGGACATGTAGGCACATTAACTCCTTGCGATCATGCCCCCCCCCCACCCCCCTGTCACAGTGTCACTGAATGCAGTGATCATATATGTACTGGTCACTGCATTTAGTGTCAGTGTGACAGTTAGTGTGACAGGCAGTTAGTGTTAGGTCCAGGGTAGCCCCCGTACCCCCTAATAAAGTTTTAACCCCTTTATCACCGCCCTAGTTAACCCTTTCACTCCCTATTGCCAGTGTTACTAAGCAATCATTTTTCTGATCACTGTATTAGTGTCACTGTTGCCACTAGGTAGCTATTTTTTTTTATTGCAATTTTTTTTTACTAAAGACATGTGGCTGAATACATTTTGGCCTAAATGTTTGGCTAAAATTTAGTTTATTCAATTTTTCTTATAACAAAAAGTAAAAAATATTGTTTTTTTTTTAAAAATGTCGCTCTATTTTTGTATATAGCACAAAAAATAAAAATTGCAGAGGCAATCAAATACCATCAAAAGAAAGCTCTATTTGTGGGAAGAAAAGGACGCAAATTTTGTTTGGGAGCCACGTCGCACGACCGCGCAATTGTCTGTTAAAGCGACGCAGTCCTGAATTGTAGAAACGCCTCTGGGCATTTAGCAGCATATTGGTCCGGTCCTTAAGTGGTTAAAAAAAACTTGATGGACATCTTAGAGCAGTGGTCATCAACCCTGTCCTCAGGGAACCTAACAGGCCAGGTTTGCAAGATAACTGAAATACATGCTTAGTGATTGCAGTAATCTAGTCTGCATCTCATCAAGGAATTACATAAAACCTGGCCTGTTAGTGGGCCCTGAAGAAAGGGTTGATGACCACTGTCTTAAGCCTTGTACACATGATCAGTCCATCCAATGAGAACGGTCCAAAGGACCGTTCTCATCGGTTAACCAATGAAGCTGACTGATGGTCTGATGTACCTACACACCATCGGTTAAAAAAAACTATCGTGTTAGAACGCGGTGACGTAAAACACAACGACGTGCTGAAAAAAATGAAGTTCAATGCTTCCAAGCATGCGTCGACTTGATGCTGAGCATGCGTGGATTTTTAACCGATGGTCGTGCGTACTAACGATTGGGTTTGACCTATCGGTTAGGCGTCCATCAGTTAAATTTTTGGCAGCGAAATCTGGCTACCCCACGCTTAGTCCAATACAGCGCCGCACTTAGCATTACCCAGCCTAGGTCATTGATCGCCTCTATCGCATAGCGGAGCGGATCTCCACGCCAGAGCGATACACAAGCAGTCCCAGTGCCGGGTGGGCACATTCTAAGTAAGAGGCCACTTGGCTGTATTTTTTATCTGTATTTTATAATAAATGGTAATACACTATGTGATCCCCCCTTTTTGCTTTCTTTGAGTTCTAATTGGTTCAACACTCAAGATATGGTTCCATCTTTTGCCGCACAGTGAGCAGGCACTTATCCTGCCCAGCTTGTATGACCTACTTTTATAAAGAGGTCCCATCTTTGTGGTAAGCGCATTTGGTGTTCAAGGCACTTCGGGTGAAGCTGTAATTAAGTGGTGAAGGCTATCTACACACCTGATGGTTTACTACATGAATCCATTAACAACATTCTGGAATCACTTTTGTTTGCTCTAAATGCCAGTTCATTGAATATTGAATCGATTTCTATATGGACTTTCAGAGGGACTTCTATATTATTTATTAGATCAATGTACTTATTCACCTTTGCACATATCTGCCCATAATTGGGGAGTATAATCACATATTCAATCCACATATCTATTGTGCTGTTCAGCTTTTTGTCTCTTTGCTTTTGTTTATTACATTGACCCCACCAATCCTAGTTATATTATACTAGGTTTTTGCTAATTAGCGCCCTCTTGCACCATTATTTCAAGAAATTTTAAAGCAAGTTGGCTTTTTTTTAACCAAAGGTTAATTAACCGATGGGGCCTACACATGATCGGTTTTGACTGATAAAAATGGTCCATCAGACCATTGTTCTCTGGTTAACCGATCGTGTGTAGGCGGCCTTAGATAACACAGCATACAGGAATATGATAAGTTGTAGAGACATAAATACACACACCCTCACAGATTAAACTGGATGGACTGATGTCTTTATTCAACCTTACTAACTCTGTAACTATGTGTTACCCATAACAAGTACGATCCTATCTTTCTCTTTCTCTATTTTGGTGGAAAGATCTTCCTGAAAACACTTTGAAATGCTGTTTTGAAATCCTGGTTCCTCAGACTGTAGATGAGAGGATTGAGGAGAGGAGTGATCACCGTGTAAAAGACGGACACCGCTTTGTCACCAGATAAATGATGACCAGCACTTGGGCCAAAATAATTAAACAAAACAGAACCATAGTACAAAAACATCACTGTCAGGTGAGAGGTACAAGTAGAGAAAACTTTACTGCTATTGCCCTTAGATTTTATATTGAGAACCATTTTGATTATATAGACATAGGACAGGAAGGTCGGTATTAGAGATCCAGCAGAAAGGAGGCCTCCCAGGACAAAAATGAGCAGAACGTTGATGAAGGTGTCACTGCAGGAAATCTGAAGCAATTGTGGAAGGTCACAGAAGAAACTTTCTATAATATCCGATCCACAAAATGTTAATTTAAAGGCATAAAGTGTGTGAATTACAGAATTAGTAAAGCTGATACACCACACAATGGACACCAACTGTACACAGACTTTCCAACTCATGATCTGTGTGTAATGTAATGGCTGACAAATGGCGGTATATCGGTCATAGGACATGACAGACAACAGAAAAACCTCAAAACTACCAAAGTAAAAAAAGAAGAAGACTTGGGTTATACAAGCCTGTATGGAAATTTTTCTTGTCTTGGTGTGAAGATCAAATAACATTCGTGGGACGGTTAATGAGGAATAACAGAGGTCTAAACCGGCCAGGTTCCCGAGGAAGAAATACATAGGAACATGGAGGTGAGAGTCGGTGACTATGAGGACAATGATCAGAAAATTCCAGATTAATGTCAGAAGGTAGATGAGGAGGAAGAGGAAAAAAAGAGGGAGATGAAGATCTGGAAATTCGGACAGTTCAGTGAGGAGGAATTCCTTCACAATTGTTTGATTTCCCATTCTAAAATGTGTAAACCTTACTTTTATTACGATGAGATTAGTAAGCAAAAATAAATGCTGAAAATACACCTAAAAAAATCACAACACGTCTCAGTAATTCATCGACAGCCTTGATGTATGTCTACAAAATCCAATAGCAAATGCATTTGGACGAAAATGAATGCACATGTCTACCTCCCAGGGCTTGCTGACTTAACCAGGTGCTACATGAAAATGATGGCATCCTCAACCCCCAGTCTTGGCTGGTGTGTAAAGTGCAAAGGGTCTAAGCATTTTCTAACCTCGGGTCAAAACTTGGAGTGAGTGGATGTAGACAGGAAGTGGGTTAACAGAGTAAAAGAGACCACAGGAGATCAGCAGCACTGAGATTAAAAACAAACAATGAAAAAAAAATGAGAACAAGGATTTTGTGGGTAAGATCTACATTAAAATGAGCTGAAGACATAGCAAAGCACAGACCCAGAATGAACAATAATATTCACAAGCATCAGCATGATGGTCAGGGGATCAACATTCTTAAAGAGGAAGCTCAGCAATGGCAGCCTCCAATATTCTCTAATGACAGGTCCCCTTCAATCTTAGAACGTCTGAAACAGTATTTATCAATGTTTGTAATTTGATGAGTCAGGACCAAAGTGTTATTTATAATTATCAATGTAACTAAGGAGCCTCCCTCTACAAAACTGTACAAATATAAAGACATTTTCAGATATACTATCAGATATATTTACCCTATATACTGAAGTATAAGTTGAGTTTTTCAGCAAATTTTTTTGTGCTGAAACTGCCCCCCTCGGCTTATTCTCGAGTCACCTTTTTGCGCCGGATCTCCCGGAATTTTGGGACCCGGTACCAGCCGGCCATAGTTCCCCTGGATCCCAAACACACATGTACTCTTCCTCTACAAGTGTGCAAAGTTTGTTGTCCGGGGGACCTACGGCTGGGGAGCACCGATTTTTCAAAGCCGGACACCCCTTCTATATACTCCCATGTTAAACGGTCATTTCTCCAGTGACTTTGGGGACCCGGTACCCGGAAATTGGGATGTAGCCCCATTTCTCCTCTACAAGCGTGCAACGTTTGTTGTCTGGGGGACCTACGGCTGGGGAGCACCGATTTTTCCAAGCTGGGCACCCCTTCCATAGACTACCATGTTAAACATCAGTCTAGTCATGGACACAGTGAGGCATGGGCATAGTGAGGCATGGGCATAGTGAGGCATGGGCACAGTGAGGCATGGACACAGTGAGACATGGGCACAGTGAGGCATGGGCACAGTGAGGCATGCACATCAGCACAGTGAGGCATGCAGATGGACAGCCTAGGCTTATACTCGAGTCAATACGTTTTCCCATTTTTTTGTGGTAAAATTAGGTGCCTCGGCTTATGTTCGGGTTGGCTTATACTCGAGTATATACGGTAACTAAATATGAAGATAATTGATATATAACTGAAGGGTGAATCAGGGAGTGACAGAACATCTATAAATGTGTCAATACTGAACACAGCTATTAAGATCGGTAATATGTAAATTATTAGTGAATAAAGAAGTGACATAATTTCTTTACATTTGTCAATATTTAGCTGTTTATTACCATAATCAGTAAAATATCAAACCCAAGAAACAATCAGATGAAGTATAAAAACGACAGAACAATGCAACATTTCATAGATTAATAATTTATGTTTCCATCAATCAAAGAAACACATGAACATCCAATGTGTAGAGAGTGAAAACAGCATCAGATTTATCATCTGGTACATAAAATTTAACTTTTTAGCCAAATTAAATATTACCTAAAATGAGACAAATACATCAATGTGATCAGTGTCATGTATTATGTGAAAAGTATAGAGTAGGAAAAAAAAATATTCTTTATTTTTTTAATTTATGAATTTACATACTTTCTAATTTTCAAATGTATGAATTTACACATTTTTTTATTTATGAATTTACGTATTTTGTCATTTTCAAATTTATGAATTTACAAATTTTTTAATTTATGAATTCAGATTGTACGTCATTAAAAAGTCAACAGTTGTTCCTGCATCATAGGAAACCAAAGACAAAACTATTTTACATCTTTCAATACATAACATATTTATTTTCATGCTATATCATGCCAAGACTGTAGATCAGGGCCCCATATTATGTATTTATAATACTTATTGATTTGTTTTAAATTATGTCTAATTATGTCAAATTTACAAATTCATGGATTTACAAATGTACAAATTTTTGAATTGATGAATTTACATACTTTCTAATTTTCAAATTTATGAATTTACACATTTTTAAATTTATGAATTTACGTATTTTCTAATTTTCAAATTTATGAATTTACAAATTTTTTAATTTATGAATTTACATACTTTCTAATTTTCAAATGTATGAATTTACACATTTTTTAATTTATGAATTTACTTATTTTCTCATTTTCAAATTTATGAATTTACAAATGTTTGAATTTATGAATTCAGATTGTACGTCATTAAAAAGTCAACAGTTGTTCCTGCATCATAGGAAACCAAAGACAAAACTATTTTACATCTTTCAATACATAACATATTTATTTTCATGCTATATCATGCCAAGACTGTAGATCAGGGCCCCATATTATGTATTTATAATACTTATTGATTTGTTTTAATTATGTTTAAATTGATGAATTTACACATTTTTGAATTGATGAATTTACATACTTTCTAACTTTCAAATTTATGAATTTACACATTTTTGAATTTCTGAATTTACGTATTTTCTAATTTTCAAATGTATGAATTTACAAAATTTCGAATTTATGAATTCAGATTGTACATCACTAAAAAGTCAACAGTTGTTCCTGCATCATAGGAAACCAAAGACAAAACTATTTTACATCTTTCAATACATAACATATTTATTTTCATGCTATATCATGGCCAGACTGTAGATCAGGGCCCCGTATTATGTATTTATAATACTTATTGATTTGTTTTAATTATGTAACAGTTATTTTTCTCTTGCAGATTAGCATACTTCCTTCTTTCTTGACACAGAGCTAATAAAGCTACTAAAGGGAGACCTTACTACAGCAAATTGTGATAAATAATGCAATAAATTGTGCAGACTGATGATGTCCCTTCATTGATATTAATTCCACCAGACTAGCTTGCTGGCGGCCCCTGCCTGTGGGCACACCCCACTGACTTGTTTCACCCCTATTGGGCTCAATTATAAAGGTAACTTTCTTTCTTTAAATTTTTTTTATTTTCTTTCTTTTTTTGGATTTTTTAAATTTACAATTTTATGGATTTACAAATGTACGAATGTACACATTTTTGAATTTATGAATTTACGTATTTTCAAATGCTCAAATTTATGAATTTACAAATTTTCAAATATATGAATTTACCAATATTCAAATTTACAAATTGTGATCATAACAAATGACCTGAAAAACGTAAAAAAAAAAAAACGTATGAAACAAAAAACTTTTTTCGGTAGTGCACATGTCTATTGATTTGCTTTAACTATGTGACAGTTATTTTTCTCTTGCAGATTAGCACACTTCCTTTTTTTCTTGACACAGAGCTAATAAAGCTACAAAAGCGAGACCTTACTACAGCAAATTGTGAGAAATAATGCAATAAATTGTGAGGACTGATGATGTCCCTTCATTGATATTAATTCCACTAGACTGGCTTGCTGGCGGCTCGCGCCTGTGGGCACACCCCACTGACTTGTTTCACCCCTATTGGGCTCAATTGTCAAGGTAACTTTCTTTCATTAACATTTTTAGATTTTCTTTCTTATTATTGGATTCTCCAATTTACAAATTTATGGATTTACAAATCTACAAATTTTCGAATTTAGGAATTTAAATATTTTCTGATTTTCAAATTTATGAATTTACAAATTTTCTAATATAGGAATTTACGTATTTTCAAATTCATGAATTTACAAATTTTCGAATTTATGAATTTACCAATATTCAAATTTACAAATTGTGATCATAACAAATGACCTGAAAATCGTAAAAAAAAGTATGAAATGAAAAAAAAAATTGGTAGTGCACATATGTCTATTGATTTTCTTTAACTATGTGACAGTTATTTTTCTCTTGCAGATTAGCACACTTCCTTCTTTCTTGACACAGAGCTAATAAAGCTACAAAAGCGAGACCTTACTACAGTAAATTGTGAGAAAAAAGGCAATAAATTGTGCAGACTGATGATGTCCCTTCATTGATATTTATTCCACCAGACTGGCTTGCTGGTGGTCCCTGCCTGTGGGCACACCGCGTCCCCTATTTTGTAGACACTATAACTTTTGCGCAAATCAATCAATAAATGCTTATTGCGATTTTTTTATAAAAAATATGTAGAAGAATACGTATCGTCCTAAACTGAGGAAAGAAAATGTTTTTTTTTTTATATATATTTTGGGGATATGTGTTATAGAAAAAAGTTTAAAAAATATTGATTTTTTTCAGAATAGTCGCTATATTTTTGTTTATAGCGCAACAAATTAAAACCGCAGAGGTGATCAAATACCACCAAAAGAAAGCTCTATTTGTGGGGAAAAAAGGACGCCAATTTTGTTTGGGAGCCACGTTGCACTACCGCACAACTGTCAGTTAAAGCGACGTAGTGCCGAATCGCAAAAACTGGCCAGGTCCTTTACCTGCGTAACGGTCCGGGTCTTTAGTGGTTAAACTCAAATGACTGTTTTTTTTTTCTTTTGTTGTTGTTGACTTCTAAAAAAACTGGAGCTTGATATACATATCTAATTTGTGGTGTCCTTAACTGCTAATATGTAAAGTGACTATATTTATTGACAATATATGCTTGTAATTTTGAAAATGTAATAAACAAATTTGACAAGAAACATACTGGTCGCAGTTTTAAGTAGTGAGAGAGAATATGAGCCAATAAAATAGCATAGACATGTAGCGCCCCCTTACTTTCAGAAAGGGCGCTACGCTAAAGTTAGTAGGGTGAGAGACTTACTTGCTCTCACCTAGGTTGATTTGTTTAAATTCAGCAGCTGTCAGCCCTGAATTGTCCTGTGGGTCATTCTGCACTACAGAGATGTGGTCCCATCTCTGGGCGGCAGGTGGCACCAGAGGGGTTCAGGCAGAGCCACTTTTCCTCAGCAGCCAATTGGAGGAGCGTTTCCCGGGGCATGCTGGGGAGGGGTATATCTGTGGCAGACGCCATTTTCCAGGGTTCTTCGCGGGTTCCTGGTTCCAAGTGTGGCACCCACCTTCAGGGTGTGCGCACATCACGGGCCCCACCACTATGGCCTACCTGGCCGGGGCCCGTGCTACGCGGAGTTCCCGACTCTGGGCCCTCATGGCTCAGAGACACTGAAATGACTGAGGGACCTCAGTGACTTACTGGGGTTCCGCATCTCAACAGAACAGGATTGAAAGGATATGTTCTATTGCTCTTAAGTACCGGACCTGTGGCAGAGGCCTCTACTAATCTTCTAGAGCCAAGTCAGTGGCAGCGACTTGTTTCCTCTCAGCATTCTCAGTGACGCTCTGGCTGCCAGACCTGTGTGAGAGGCCTGTCCAGATGCACTGCACCCACTCCGGCTGGAGTGGTGACGTGATTGACTTAATTACCGAAAGCAGGACTGCTTTCTCTATCCAAGCCTGACTCTGCGAAGTTACTCTACTTTCATCAACCTTTTTCTATCTACCTCAAGTTGATGTGTTGGTCATGTTGGACCAGGAAAATAAAGCATTCAGAAAACTTCAGCTACAGGTTAGACATTCGTTACTGCTCTACTCACTACATCCACCCCTAGACACCACACAGAGGTAACTTAATTCGCCAATCCCAATCTAACCAGCGGCTCCTGAATGGGGTAGAGCTACAGACAAAAATATCAGTTAACACCTCTGACGTAGCGAATTATAGGCCAATTTCGCTCTTGAATGTGGATGTCAAGATTTTCTCAAAAATCCTAGCAACCCGTCTGGCTTACCATGTCCCAGCTTGGGTGGGGCTAGATCAGGTGGGCTTTGTCCCTGGCAGGGAAGCCAGGGACAATACTATCAAGGCCATCAACCTGCATCACTGGCTCACGTCCTCCAAGCTTGAAGGCTTCTTCTTATCCATGGATGCGGAGAAGGCCTTCGACCGAGTGGCATGGGACTACATGTACTCGGTCCTGGACGCCTTGGGTCTCGGGGCCAAGATGAAAGCTTATATTGAGGCCCTATACATGAGACCGAGGGCCAGGGTCAATGGTCACCTGTCGGAGGCCTTCTCCATCCATAATGGTCCCCTTTCCCCCATCTTGTATATCCTCACGTTGGAACCTCTTCTACGTTGCATAAGGGCACACCCGGACATAACAGGGATTAAAGTCCATCAGAAAGAATATAAGATAGCGGCTTTTGCCGATAATGTATTGCTCTTTCTTTCTTCCCCACTGATTTCCTTGCCCAATCTGATGCGTACGCTTGAAAAATTCCGGATTATTTCTCATTTAAAAATTAATTACTCTAAATCATTCGCTCTGAACGTGTTGTTGCCACCTTCGATGGTCAGTTTGTGTCAGGAGAACTTCCCCTTCTGGTGGAAGCCAGATGACATTACCTATCTGGGCATTAAGCTACCGACCAACTTATCAGATCTCTACGATAAGAATTTCCTGAGCGAGTTGAAAGCCGTTCAGCAAGATTTGCTTAGGTGGGATGCTCCCACGATTTCATGGTTCGGACGAGCCTCTATCTTAAAAATGACGGTCCTCCCCCAAATGCTATACAAGATGCAGACATTGCCAATCTCTCTGCCGACCCCCTTCTTCGTGACGTACAGGAGGATGTGCAGTAAATTCCTGTGGGGGTCTAAACGACCAAGAATCAGCTGGTCGAAATTGGTGCTCCCGAAATTAGATGGGGGTATTGGCCTCCCAGATGTGCAGAGGTACTATTGGGCCACGCACTTGACGAGAGTAGTGGACTGGAAGGTACACATCTGACACAAAAGTTGGGTACTCTTGGAGAACATGGTCACTGGGTCAGACTTGGGCAAGGTGCCCTGGTTTTCCAGGAAACATTGGACACCTGGGGTTCAATCCCACCCTCTGGTGGGGGCAACCTTGGCGGCTTTTGCGAGGACTTGTGGAGCACATTCACTCTCGGCGACGGAATGTGGCATTACTCCTCTTAGAGGGAACCCCGACTTCCAGCCGGGAATGGAGAGATCTTTTTTGGTGAACGTGTGGCCCTACTCAGAAATGCTGGCCAAACACTTCTTTTCTAGGGGTAGATTTTGCTCCATAAGAGAGCTGTCCTCGATGTCTCGGACTGGAAATTTTCCCCTGATGCCCTACCTTCAGATACAACATTTTTTAGACAACCCAAAGGTCAGAGAAGGCTTTATGAGGCCGACCACGGCATTTGAATCTTTATGCATGGGTTCAGCCCCCCAGAGACATGTGATCTCGGTACTGTATGCGTCCATGTTCACAAAACCTTCTGCGGATATGAAGAAGGAGCAGACCTTTTGGGAAAACAAGCTGGGCAGACAGATTGCAGCAAAGAGCTGGGAACAGGTCCACTGGTACATACATAAAGGTTCGCTCAATGTGAACACCCAGGAGAACGGGTACAAGATTAGGACTCGATGGTACAGGACTCCGGATCTTATCCACAAATTCTGTCCGTCTGTGTCGGACAAGTGCTGGAGGTGTGGACAGACCACAGGCTCCTTCATCCACATCTGGTGGGAGTGCCCGGTTATCCAACCTTACTGGAGGGAGGTTCACAAAGTGACGACTGAGGTATCCTCACTACCCCTGGATTTTTCCCCAGAACAATACCTCCTCCACCTCTCAAAAATTTCCAAGAAACGATACAGTAGTTCAGTGGCGATACACATGATTAACGCAGCCAGGCTTTGCATACCTGTCCATTTGAGAGCAGTGGTGTCACCGTCCATTAAGGAGTGGGTGACACGCATTAACCACATTGCGGCGATAGAGGAGCTGATATACAGCGCACAGGATAGAATTTCCAGATTTACATATATCTGGGAAGACTGGCTTAAGTTTCGAGATTCTACGGCTTACCGGGAGTTGACACAGACTGTTGGCTAGACGCGACTTGGCTGCACAGTCGGGGAAAAAGTTAATATTATGGTTGACTTGCACTGATACCTAAATGTAGAAGCCGGAGAGAGTAGTTGGTGGCTATCCCACCCCCTCTCCCAAATACGTGCACTATGAAGTCTTGGTATTGATCCCCCCCCCACGTTTTTATTTATTTTTTTACTTTTATTTTATTTCATTTTTATTTCATTTTTTTTTTTTGAAATGCACTAAATGTACCTATGTCCTACATGCAATTGAAGCTTCTTGGTCGGTATGTACTGACTTATTCCTGTTGATGATGTTGAAGATGCTTGTAAAAACTTGTCTTTTTTCAATAAAATCTTTAAGAAAAAAAAAAAAAATCAGTTAACAAATAAAAAAATAAAAAAATAGTTCTAATGTGTGAACATCTACAAATGTACGTGCTTATAGGTGATAGCAATATCCGAGGAGGAGGAGAAATAAAAATAAACAATATAATATGTAAAATATCAATACGACTAGGTTAACATTTCTAAACTTTAGTATTGTTTACAAGTTACAGTACCTGTAAAATAGATGTAAAAATAAATAAATAAGTGTGGACTGGCAGAAATGTCCAAATAATGAAATGTTTCTTTGGTTTCGGCCTCTTTCTAGACGTTGTCTCAGATTTTCCTGGCAGTGGAACAAGTTGAGCTGTGGAGGACTCTAATCTAGTTGCTGATCTGGTGGGAAGAAAATGTTGCTGAAGATAGTTACAGTAACAAGACAGGACCATTCTGTGACATTTTGGTCACAGTGTCATTTTATTTGCTTTTAGTGGATGGATTTATAATACAGAAATTTCCCCAGACATCTCCGGAGCACACAGGAGTGAACATTGGCTCTGTAATCATCTGAGAATAATTTAAAACATTCATCGTCAAGCAAATTGATCTCTACACACAACGGAGCATGGCTGGAATTATTGAATATCTCTTGTTGATAAAAGTTCCTTAATTTTAATGATTTATAAATTCATTGAAGTTTTAAATGGAAAGTAAAATTCAACCAAATTACAACCAAAAACGTGAATGTATTTTATTGGGATTTTATGTGAGAGACACAACACAAGGGGCCAGATTCACGAATAATTACGGCGGCGTAACGTATCCCCTTTACGTTACGCCGCCACAAGTTATCGGCGTAAGTGCTTGATTCACAAAGCACTTGCCTGTAAACTTGCGGCAGCGTTGCGTAAAGCCGTCCGTTCCTGCGCCGAACGTTCTGCGCATGCTCCGTTAGGAAATTTCCCGCCGTGCTTTGTGCGAAATTACGGCGCCCCGACATGTTTTTTGAACGGCGACATGCGTAACGTACTTTCGTTTTCTCGGACGTCTTACGCAAAAAAAAAAATAGAAATTTGACGCGGAAACGACGGCCATACTTTAACATGACTGGTCTAAATCTAAGCCATGAAATCGCAGGCTTAAGATTGCGACGGAAAAAACCGACTAGCATCGACGTAAGAGAATGTGATGAACGCGCGTACCTTCGTGGATCGCCGTAAACAGCTAATTTGCATACCCGACGCTGGAAAACGACGCAAACTCCACCCAGCGGCCGCCGGAGAATTACACCTACGATCCGAAGGCGTACGAAGCCGTACACCTGTCGGATCTATGCCAAAAGCCGTCGTATCTTGGTTTGAGGATTCCAATTCAAGATATGACGCGGCAAATTTGAAAATATGCCGGCGTATCAGTAGATACGCCGTCGTATCTCTTTTGTGAATCTGGCCCAAAGTGTCACATAATTGTGAAGTGTAAGTGCTTTTAAGCTTTTAATCTTGTGCCAATAAATCAAATGTTTTTAATGCTGCACTTAGGTGGCACTTATTTCCTTCATATTGGTACTTAGAATTGAACAAACAAGTGGTTACTGCCCCGACCTGTATCTGTTCATTTCAGCAAGGAGCATTGGAAAGGCAACGCATATAAAAAAAAAGAAGAAATTTCCAAGCTCAACATACCGACCAGCTTGCGACCAAACAAATTGACCTGTCCAACAGTATGCATTAAAAGCAGGGGTTTGGTTGCACACATTTGCAAATACATGCATAAGCCACAGAGCCCTGGCAAGGTGAGGGCAGTAACAGCTTGTTTGTACTATGAATTATATTGGCCAGGCAATACGCTGACACCTTTGCTGCCATGGGCTGGGTGTTCAGTGTACCCCTGTGCCTTTAACCACTTGCTGTCTGCCTCTTGCTCCTTTACATCGGCAGAATGGTATGGCTGCGCAAAGGGACGTACCTGTATGTCCCTTTGAATTTTTCACATGCGGGCATATGCCCCTGCCGCTAGTTCCGCGACCATGCCCATGGAACCCACCAACTTGATGTCCGCCGGTGTCCCGTGATCATGTCACAGAGAGGCAGAACGGGGGGATGCCTGTGTAAACAAGGCATTTCCCTGTTCTGCCTTGTGATAGGACACTGATCTAAGGCTCCCTGTCATCAGGAACAATGATCAATGTTGTGTCACATGTAGCCCAGCCCCCACACAGTTTCAATCTCTCCCTACGACACACTTAACCCCTTCCTTACCCCCTAGTGGTATCCCCTTCCCTTCCAGTGTCATTTACACAGTAATCAGTGCATTTTTATAGCACTCATCGCTCTATAAATGACAATGGTCCCCAAAGTGTCCGATGTGTCCGCCATATCGCAGTCACAATAAAAAATCACAGATTGCCACCATTAGTAGTAAAAAAAATGCTTTAAATCTATCCCCTATTTTGTAGACGCTATACATTTTGTGCAAACCAATCAATATAGGCTTATTGCAAAAAAAGTTACCAAAAATATGTAGAAGAATACGTATAGCTCTAAACTGATGAAGAAATATATATTTTTGGAGGGATATATTTATTGTAACAGAAAGTAAAAAATATTGTTTTTTTTTTCAAAATTGTCACTCCTTTTTTCTATTTATAGCACAAAAACTAAAAGCCACAGAGGTGATCAAATACCAAAAGAAATCTCTATTTGTGGGAAAAAAAGGACCTCAATTTTGTTTGGGAGCCACGTCGCACGACCGCGCAATTGTCAGTTAAAGCGATGCAGTGGCGAATCGCTAAAAATGGCCCGGTTATTTGGAAGCCAAATCCTCCGGGGCTGAAATGGTTAAGGGTGTGCCCTCCCTCCCTCCAGGTTATCTGCCCTACGCCTGTCCATCTAAATGCACGTGCTTCCATTGTTGGAGACTCACAGAAATCATAGTTTAGGTCCACAGACAATGGGGTGCCTTGCCGGGGCTCTGTGACTTGCGCATGTATTTGCAAATGTGTGCAACTAAACCCCTGTTTTTAATGCTTACTGATGGACCGGTCAGTTTGGTTGGTCACAGGCTGGTCCGTAAGTTGAGCTTGGACATTACTTTTTTTTTTTTTTTATACAGTCCTGATCAAAAGTTTAAGACCACTTGAAAAATAGCAAAAAATCATATTTTACATTGTTGGATCTTAAAAGGTTCCAAGTAGAGCTTCAACATGCAACAAGAAGAAATGAGAGTGAGACAAAACTTTTTTTGAGCATTCAATTTAATGAAAATAACGATTAAACTGAAACAGGATGTTTTTCAGCTGATCAAAAGTTTAGGACCACACCTTAAAAAAAATAAAAAACGAAACCCCCCCAAAACAGAAATCCAACTTCCAAACATGAACTCAGTAATGAGTAGCTCTGCCGTTATTGTTGATCGCTTCAAAGATTTGTTTCGGCATGCTTGATGCCTCGCGTTTCCATGAGGTGAGTGGGAAGATTTCTCCATGTGGTGAAGACAGCCGCACGAAGGCCATCTACTATATGGAACTGTTGTCCATTTTTGTAAACTTCCCTTGCCATCCATCCCCAAAGGGATTTAGATGAGGGGAACACGCAGGATGGGCCAAAAGAGCGATGTTCTTCTCCTGGAAGAAGTCTCTTGTCCTGCGGGCATTGTGTACTGAAGCGTTGTCCTGTGTCGTTACCACACAGATGAGGGCCCTCAGTCATGGAGAATGCTCTCTGCAACATCTGGACATAGCCAGCGGCCGTTTGACGCCCCTGCACTTCCTGAAGCTCCATTGTTCCACTGAAGGAAAAAAGCACCCCAGATCATTATGGCGCCCCCTCAACTGTGGTGCGTAGAAAACATCTCAGGTGGGATCTGCTTGTCATGCCAGTAACGCTGGAAACCATCAGGACCATCAAGGTTACATTTTTTTCTCATCAGAGAATAAAACTTTCTTCCACCTTTGAATGTCCCATGTTTGGTGCTCCTCTCTTGCAAAGTCCAAACGAGCAGTTCTGTGGCGTTCAAGGAGACAAGGTTTTTGAAGATGTTTTTTGTTTTTGAAGCCCTTCAGTCTCATATGCCATCTGATGGTTATGGGGCTGCAGTCAGCACCAGTAAGGGCCTTAACCACTTCATTACTGGGCACTTAAACCCACTTCGTGCCCAGATCAATTTTCAGCTTTCAGCGCTGACGCATTTGGAATGACAATTGCATACAACACTGTACCCAAATTATATTTGTATTATTTTTCTTCTACAAATAGAGCTTTCTTTTGGTGGTATTTGATCATCTCTGCGATTAAATTTTTTTGCGCTATAAACAAAAAAAGACAGAAAATTTTGAAAAAAAAAAACACAATATTTTTTAACTTTTTGTTATAATATCCCATTTTTTTTTAAATACAAATTTTACTCGGTCTAGGCTGATATACGTATTCTTCTACATATTTTTGTTAAAAAAAATCGCAATAAGTGTATATTGATTGGTTTGCGCAAAAGTTATATCGTCTACAAAATAGGGGATAGATTCACATAGAATTGCGGCGGCGTAACGTATCGCATTTACGTTACACTGCCGCAAGTTTTACGGGCAAGTGCTTGATTCACAAATCACTTGCCTGTAAACTTGCGGCGTCGTAGCGTAAATCCGTCCGGCGCAAGCCCGCCTAATTCAAATGGGGCGTGTATCATTTAAATTAGGCGCGTTCCCGCGCCGAACGTACTGCACATGCTCCGTTTTGAAATTTCCCGCCGTGCTTTGCGCGAAATGACGTTGCACCGCCGGAATTTTTTGAACGGCGACGTGCGTTACGTCCTTTCCTATTCACGGACGACTTACGCAAAAAAAAAATTAAAATTCGACGCGGGAACGACGGCCATACTTTAACATGGCAAGTCTAAATATAAGCCATGATATAGCAGCCGTAACTATACGCCGGGAAAAGCCGACTAGCGACGACGTAAGAGAATGCGACGAACGCGCGTACCTTCGTGGATCGCCGTAAACAGATAATTAGCATACCCGACGCGGAAAACGACGCAAACTACACCCAGCGGGCGCCGAAGTATTACACCTACGATCCGAAGGCGGATCGAAGGCAGAAGCCGTCGTATCTTGGTTTGAGAATTCAAACTAAAGATACGACGCGGCAAATTTGAAAGTACGCCAGAGTATCAGCAGATAGTCCGGCGTACTTTTTCTGTGAATCTGGCCCATGATTTTTATTTATTTTTATTTTTTTTACTAGCAATGGCGGCGATCTGCGATTTTTTTTGTCAGGCCTGCGATATTGCGACGGACATATTGGACACTTTTGACACAATTTTGGGACCATTCACATTTATACAGCGATCAGTGCTATAAAAAATGCACTAATTACTGTATAAATGTGACTGGCAGTGAAGGGGTTAACACTAGGAGGCATGGAAGGGGTTAAATGTATTCCCTGGGTGTGTTCTTACTGTGGGGGGAGGGGGACTGACTGGGGGAGGTGACCGATGCTGTGTCCCTATGTACAAGGGACACAGCATCGGTCTCCTCTCCCTGACAGGACGTGGAGCTCTGTGTTTACTCACAGAGCTCCACGTCCCTGCTGTGTCACCGCCGATCGTGAGTACCTGGCGGACACTGCAGCCACCAGGCACAGGCATTGGCTTCCCAGTGATGCGCCGGGCACATTGTTTCCCCGCTGCGCGCCCCCCCAGCGGCGCGCACGGGGAATGTAAACAACAGGACGTCCAAAGACGTCCACCCGGCACTTGAGAGCCGCGCTGTGGACGTCTCTCGTCTATAGCGCAGCCCTCTAGTGGTTAATTTGGGTCGAGGATCGTCCAGTGTCTTGATGAGAGACGCTGCCTATGCAGTTCAGCAACCTGACCATGTTCTAAAATGGAGAGTTTTTTTTGCCTTTGCCAACACAACGTGTGACTACCTGACAGAAAATGACAATGAATCCACATCTTTGCACAGATTTGGCCTTTTAAAGGCATGTGGTCCTAAAATTTGGATCAGCTGAAAAACAGCCTGTTTCAGTTTAATCGTTAATTCCAATTAATTGAATGCTCAAAAAATGTTTTGCCTCACTCTCATTTCTTCTTGTTGCATGTTGAAGCTCTACTTGGAACCTTGTTAAGATCCAACAATGTAAAATATGATTTTTTGCCATTCTTCAAGTGGTCTTAAACTTTTGATCAGGACTGTATTTAGGAATTACGTTTTTTTTTTTTTTATTATTAATTCAATGTATGGACAATCTTACTTAAACCTTTTTGGAATGTCATTCTTAAATCCTGGTTCCTTAGACTGTAAATCAGAGGATTGAGGAAAGGAACAATCACTGGGAAAACGACGGGAGCCAGTTGAACATGATGACTACCGCTTGGCTGAAAATAATTTAAAAAAGCGGAGCCATAATACATAGAGACCACTGTCAGATGAGAGGTGCAAGTAGAGAAAACTTTACTTCTATTGCCACTAACTTTAATTTTAAGAGTAGTTGTGAATATAAAGACATAAGACAGGAAGGTCAGTGTCAGAGCTACAACTCCAACGGAGCCGCCTACGAGAAAGAGGAGCAGAACGTTGATGAAGGTGTCACTGCAGGAGATCAGAAACAACTGCGGAGGGTCACAGAAGAAACCTTCTATAATGTTTGAAGCACAAAATGTTAATTTTGAGACATAAAATGTTTGGATGAAAGCACTGAAAAAACCGAGACACCACACGATGGACATCAACAGTACGCACATTTTCCAACTCATGATCTGTGTGTAATGTAATGGCTGACAAATAGCGGTGTATCGGTCATAGGACATGACAGCCAAAAGAATAGCATCAGATAGGCCAAAAATTGTCAAGAAGAAGACTTGGGTTATACAAGCCTTTATGGAAATCTTTCTTGTCTTGGTGTGAAGGTCAAATAACATTCGCGGGAGAGTTACCGAGGAAAAACAGAGGTCCAAACTGGCCAGGTTCCCGAGGAAGAAATACATAGGAACGTGGAGGTGAGAGTCGGTGACTACGAGGACAATGATCAGCAAATTCCAGATTAATGTCAGAAGGTAGATGAGAAGGAAGAAGAGAAAGAGAGGGAGCTGAAGAGTCGGGAGGTTTGATAATCCCAAGAGAATTATATCCTTTGCAATTGTCTGATTTCTCATTATATATTTTTAACTCTTTATATTTAATGTATACACTATATGTTGGTAATAATTCCGTGTTTTAACGTCAAAAATGTGCTTCAGCTCACAGAATTACTTGACCTAATTAAAAAATGTGGTAATAAATATTAAAATTATTAAGAGATTTGGCACGTGAAACTTATTGAATATTTATTCTTGACACCAGAAGAGAAGGTGGTTTGAGTTTTGGATGGGACATAAATTGTTTATATAATCTGTAATAACCTTCTTTTTTTCCCTTTTTTTTGCTTATTTGTCTTTAGTAAACCGAACCGAATATCTCATCTATTGTCTGAAACATAAAATGTAATGCCGGATGCAGGAGAATTGGCGTCCTGTTCAGATTGTACGTCATCAAAAAGTCAACAGTTGTTCCTGCATCATAGGAAACAAAAAACAAAAACTATTTTACATCTTTCACTAAACACCATGGCCCGGATTCAGATACATTGGTGTATCTTTCGGCGGGCGTAACGTATCTCAGATACGTTACGCCGCCGTCAATTTGGGTGCAAGTTCCGTATTCATAAAGAACTTGCGCCCTAAGTTACGGCGGTGTAACGTATGTGGTCCGGCGTAAGCCTGCCTAATTCAAATGTGGATGATGAGGGCGTGTTTTATTTAAATTACATGTGACCCCGCGTATTTAAAGTTTTTTACGAACGGCGCATGCGCCGTTCGCGAAAGAATCCCAGTGCGCATGCTCGTAATTATGCCGCAAATCGTCATTGCTTTAGACGCGAACGTAACTTACGTACAGCCCTATTCGCGAACGACTTACGCCAACGACGTAAAATTTTCTAAATTCGACGCGGGAACGACGTCCATACTTAACATAGGATACCCCTCATATAGCAGGGGTAACTTTACGCCGGAAAAAGCCTAACGTAAACGACGTAAAAAAGCCTAAGATACGACGGTGTAAGACACTTACGCCGGTCGGATCTTAGGGAAATCTATGCGTAACTGATTCTATGAATCAGTCGCATAGATATGACCCGGCAACTCAGAGATACGACGGCGTATCCAGAGATACGCCGTCGTAACTGCTCTCTGAATCCGGGCCCATATCTATTTCCATGCTATATCATGCCCACACTGTAGATCAGGGAAGGCCCCTATATTATGTACCGTATTTAACAGCGTATACCGTGCACTTTTTTCCCCTTAAAATCAGGAGAAAATCGTGGGTGCGCGATATACGTCGATCCTCGCCGATCCCCGCTGTCTCCGACATTGTCCGAGCCGAGTGTACTGCGCACTCGGCTAGGCTAGGCCAGGCTCAGCCACGCTCGGCTCCGCCCACAGCCTCGCAAGAGGAGCCGAGAGAAGCCGAGTGCGCAGGAAATCCGTCTCTGCACAGCGCGCCAAATTCAAACACACATCGGAACGCAAACCCCGGGCAAGGTGCGGATGGACACCTCCAAAGCCGCAGACGGACACCCACAAGGCTGGACGTACCCCGCGCAACGCCGCAGACGGACGCCAGACAAGGCCGCCGATTGACGCCGAAGCAAGACAGCAGACGGACACCGACAAGGCTGGACGGACCCCGCGCAAGGCCGCGATGGATGCCGGGCAAGACATCCAAAATGTACGTTTTTCCCTAAGCTTCCCTTCTCAGCTTGGGGTGTGCGCTATACGCTGGCGCGCGGTATATGCCGATAAATACAGTATTTATAATACTTTCTGATTTTTAGACATGTGCAATTAGTTTTTTAACAAATTTTGACAAATTCATTCATTCGGAAACATCTGAATCAATGAAAACCCCTTTAACAAAGACATTTTTATCGAATATTTGTAAATTTGAAAATAATCAAAAATGTGTAAATTTGTAAATTCATAAATTCAAAAATTCGTAAATTTGAATATTCGATATATCATAATTTGAAAACCCGAAAACCCTAAAATTATAAAACCTGAAATAATAACTAACTATTAAATTATAGGTGTTGAAATTTCCTTTCCAATTTGGCTGTTAGTGAACGTAACGAATAAGAATTTATCCAAAGTTACAAATTATCTGAAATAATGAATGCCACATCTAAACAAATGGAACATAACTAATTAATAATAAATAACAATAATAATAATAATAATAATAATAATAATAATAATAATAATAATAATAATACATAACTTCGGATAAATCTGTATTCGTTACATTCACTAAGAGCCAAATTTAAAAGAAAATTCCAGCCCCAATAATTTAACAGTTAGTTATTATCAGTTGTTTAGTTAGTTAGTCATTCTTTAGAATTTTCAGATTTTCTCTCTTTCAAATATTTCGATTTTTTTCTTATTTTTGTGTTTTAAAATTTTCGTATTTTCAAATTTACAAGCAGACCATGCAGACCAATTTGAGGCAGTGTGCGGCGTATAGTCTGAGCACTGACAGGCTGACCCCCCCCACCCCTTAAACCTCTGCAGCAATGCTGGCAGCACATCTATTTCCCAAAGACAACCTCTGGATATGGCGCTGAGCACGTGACCTTAACTTCTTTGGTGGACCATGGCGAGGCCTGTTCTGTTCTGAGGGGAACCCGTCCTGTTATACCGCTGGATGGTCTTGACCACCGTGCTGCAGATCAGTTTCAGGGTCTTTGTAATTTTCTTATAGCCTCGGCCATCTTTATGTAGAGAAACATTTTTTTTTCAGATCCTCAGAGAGTTCTTTGCCATGAGGTGCCATGTTGTACTTCCAGTGACCAGTATGAGAGAGTGAGAGCGATAACACCAAGTTTAACACACCTGCTCCCCATTCACACCTGAGACCTTGTAACACTAATGAGTCACATGACACAGGGGAGGGAAAATGAAATGGCTAATTGGGCCCAATTTGGACATTTTCACTTAGGGGTGTACTCACTTTTGTTGCCAGCGGTTTAGAAATGAATGGCTGTGTGTTGAGTTATTTTGAGGGGACAGCAAATGTACCCTGTTATGAAAGCTGTACACTCACTACACAACATTGTAGATACAAATAGGTAGATTCAGTAAGAGTTAGGCCGGCTTATCAGTAGATAAGTCGACCTAACTCAGAATCTACGCCGACCTATGTTTAAGCGTATGCTCAAACAGAGATACGCTTAAACATATCTTAGATAGGACGGCTTGTGCCGTCCTATCTTAGATTGCAATATTTCGGATGGCCGCTAGGTGGCGCTTCCATTGCGGTCGGCGTAGATGCTGCAAATTAGGAGATACGCCGATTCACAAACGTACGCCCGGCCGACGCAGTACTTTTACGCCGTTTACGTAAGAGATAGGCCACGTAAAGTTAGAGCTAGGCCCTAGTTGGAATAGTAATGTTAAGTATGGCCGCCATTCCCGCCGCGAAATTCGATTGTTTTACGCCATTTGCGTAAGTCGTCCACGAATCGGGATTTACGTCGTTTACGTCCACGTCAAAATCAATAGGCATGTGCGGCGTACTTAGCCGCAATGCACCCTGGGAAATGTAGGCACCCGGCGCATGCGCATTAAAAAAAAAAACGTCAAAAACGTGAGGTCAAGCCTCATTACCATACAACACGCCCCCCTCCAAGACATTTGAATTTGGCGCCCTTACGCCCGCTTTAAGCTACGCCGCCGTATATTAGCAGGCAAGTACATTGAGAATCATTACTTGCCTAGCTAACTTACGGCGGCGTAGCCTAAACACGCTAAGCTACGCCGCCGCAAGTTTACACCCAGGTACCTGAATCTGGCTATATGTGTCATTTCTTCAGTGTTGTCACATGAAAAGATACAAGAAAAGATTTACACAAATTTGTGCGATACTGTATGTGATAATCTCATAAGCAATATCTGAGGAGGAGAAAAAACAAAATATATATAATATATATATTATCAATACGACTTAATATTTCTAAACTATTACATTGTTTGCAGGCTAGAGTACCTGTAAAATAAGGATAAAAAGAAAATAAATAAGTGTGGACTGGCAGAAATGATCAAATAATGAAATGTTTCTTTGGTTTCGGCCTCTTCCCAGATGTTGTCTCAGATTTTCCCGGCGGTGGTACAAGTTGAGCTGTGGAGGACTCTAATCTACAAGGGGGGGTTCAATAGTAGCTGATCTGATGGGAAGAAAATGTTGCTGAGGATGGTTACAGTAACAAGACAGGACCATTCTGTGACATTTTGGTCACAGTGTCATTTTATTTGCTTTTAGTGGATGGATTTATAATACAGAAATTTCCCCAGACATCTCCGGAGAACACAGGAGTGAACATCGGCTCTGTAATCATCTGAGAATAATTTAAAACATTGATCATCAAGCAAATGAATCTCTACACACAACGGAGCATGGCTGGAATTATTGAATATCTCTTGTTGATAAAAGTTTCTCCAGCTTATTGATTTATACATTTATTGAAGTTTTAAATGGAAAGTTTTGGTGCTAAAGAAAAATTGAATAAAGGCCAAAGCCTCGTACACGCGGCCCAGAATCTCGTCAGAAAAAAAACGTTGTTTTTCCTGACGAGATTCTTGGCAAGACCTTGATAGAGGCACAGAAGGTGGTACACACAGGTTAGCCATTTATGGCCTGCCCGCCGTTGTTATACATCATTACTTTGAAGAGGAGTACCATTGTTATGGAAGCAGCTATCTACCATAACCCATGTATCCTCTTCTTCAGTGGGCAGCCTGCTTTCAGATAAAAGTGGTCTCTGCGACGGGTTTGCCGAATGATCACTTTTATCGGCGTGACGAGAGAGGGGCCCCCCGCTTACCAGAGTCAGCAGCAGCGCAGGCGATCACATCCTCTCCCTGGCTTGGTATGGAGATGAGTGAGGGGAAAATGACCCATACCCATCTCCATATCATTGCAGGGCAGAAGCGACGTCAACACGTCACTTCCGCTCATAGCTCTTAAAGGGCCTTTTTTATTTAAAAAAAAGAATAAAAAACAATATACCTGCGCTTAGAACCGTGTACCCCGGCTGCTGCCCCCCCATAAAAACCAATCCCCTAAAAGGGATAGTGAAAATAGTGAAAAAAAGTGTAAAAATTGGGGGTGGTGGCGCTGCCTATACCTTACCCCCTAAGCCAATGCGCATCTCCGCCTGACGCGCGTTGCCTCAGAAGACGTCATTACGAAACGCGCATTAGGCGGAGTTGCGCATTACGTCACTTTCGGGTAAGCGCCAGGTGGAACGCAGCTGGAGCGCACGCTGCAATCCCCGGTATAGGCGCCCATTTCTTATACCCGGCCAGTTAGTTTTATGAGCCTGACTGTTCCAAACAGCCACAGCTTTTTACTATAAGCTTTTATTTTTATTTATTTTATTTCTGTCTACTATTGAGCTGTACTGAGATTATACAGTGCTGCATTATTTTAAGTATTTGGCACTCTGTGGCCACAATAAAAATCCTATTTAAGTACTACATTATGGGAGCCAAATCTTTCTCTTTCTGAGGGACTACCATACAAATTGGTAAGACTTTAACGTGGAAGGATCTGATATGCCGAGGAGAGACCTGGAGCAGTGGAAACTTGGGAAACCTATACTACATGCTGTACACCCCTGGTGGGGAGTTGGATCTGGTGAGTGGGGATCCTTGTGGGGGAGCACCGGGACCACTGTGAACATATCATCTGTGGTATAGGAACACCTTCCCTCACTGCAAGACTCTGCATCCTTAAAGTGGAATTAATAGAACTTTTATACTAGAGACTACTGTTCCTTTCTCATGCGATTTATCGCTTGGATATCATATAGCCTTGGATTTAAGGCTGTCATTGGATTATTTATCACTTTTTATTTATTTTATGATTACTAATTTGTTTCTCACTTATATATAGCACATTGACAATAGGTTGCTATTGTTCAAATAAGATTGTCACTGTGGGTGGGAGCGTGCTGGCAGGTTTGCATACACCTGTATAAGGGTCTATACAGGCTCACACTAATGTTATCACATTATATATAGTTATTTTGTTTTACCATTGGTACCTGATGTGGAGGTTTACACATTTATTTTATTTCACCACTGGCATTTGATTTGGGGGTCATTGAATATATTGATATATTTATATATTTTACTTTTATTTAGTTCACTTATTAGTAGCTCACTTTTACTGGATCCCCCAGTTGGGGCCCTCGTTCACCTCATTTGGCTTAGGGGGTAAGGTAAGGTATAGGCAGCGCCACCACCCCCAATTTTTACACTTTTTTTCACCTTTTTTTATTTTATTTATTTTTAAAATTACATTTTTTTTATTGAATTTTAGTGTAAATATGAGATCTGAGGTCTTTTTGACCCCTCCCCCAGATCTCACTTTTAAGAGATCATGTCATGCTTTGTTTTCTATTACAAGGGATGTTTACATTTGTCCCAACTATTGGCTAAAATGATTGATAGGGATCAGGTTGGGTTTGTCCAAGCCAGGCAAGCCGGAGATAACACTAGACACATTTCATAGACTTACTGAATAAATTCAACCGCCCAGTCCTTATACTGAGCTTGGATGCGCAAAAAGCTTTTGACAGGCTTTCGTTTGCCACCCTCTTCCATTATGGGTTTGAGGGTCCTTTTTTTGAAGGCCCTGAAGGTTTTGTACTTCAACCCCACTTCTCAAGTTCAGTTATCAGCTTTTTTTTCACAACTTTTTTAAGGTCTTATGGTACCAGACAGGGGTGTCCCCTATCACCTTTCCTTTTTCTCTTATGCTTGGAACCATTGGCCACAGCCATACACACCCACCCAGACATAAGAGGAGTGCTGATGAGGCAGAGGGAATACAAGTTTTCTCTATTTACGGATGATATTCTATTAATCTTAACTTCCTTTCTTCTTTTATCCCTTTTTGGTTCCCTCTCGGGATATAAAGTTAATACTTTCAAGACTGAAGCTCCTCCCATTCTCTCTTCTAGCCACCCTGAAACAAACATATTCCTATAGACGGTGGACCCACTCCCTCAAGTATTTGGGAGTGATCCTGACACCCATCTACCTCACCCTATATAATGCTAACTATACCCCTCTCTTTGAAGAAATCCAAAACATGTTGAAACAATGAAATTCTTACTCTTTATCATGGCTGAGCGGGATAATTGTGCTTAAATTGTTTATTCTACCAAAACTATTATATCCTTTTGAAACCTTACCTATCCCTATACCCCTACCTCAGCTTAAAATCATACACTGCTAGTTCCTAAAATGTATTTGGCATAATAAAGCCCACCGAATTGCTAGATCTGTAATTTTCTCTTCTCAAACTCGAGGGGGTTTGGGATATTATAAAGCACTATTATGCCATGCATTTACGTACCATTGTTTCTTGGTCTTTCTGGCGCCTGACGCCGAATGACATCATCATTTTGGTAGTGGCGCCTTCTCCTTTAGCACGCTAACATGGCGTTTGGAAGTGTCTGGCGTGCGGACCCTTATAGGCCTCACTTGGGGCGGCCTGTCCATCTCGATGGTGCTCTCTCATCTTTTGGCTAGCACTCACTAGTGCACATCATGGCTTCCTATGGTCTATCACCAGGTAACATAGGCAGTTATGTTGATATAATTGCACTGTTCTGTTCCCATTCAAGTACAGAATTTGCTGACTTGGTAATTATATATGTTTACATTTTTTTTTTTATAGAAGCCCTTCCAAGATGTTTTTAGCCACCACCTGCAACTGTTTTTTATGAGCCACCACTGTATGCATAATTGTCCTCCCCTTTTGTGGCCATGTGGGGGCCCTGTCTGCGCCACACGCTGCCACAGCTCCCAGACAAGATGCCTCTCAAGGTTGCACTTTCACATGGTGGTTGTGAGTACTTTCCAGATAAGGCTATATCTCTTAACCATATCCCTCCCTATGGTTGTCTTTTCCCCTTAAAGGCAAAGACACCTTTATGTCTTCAGATTAAGACATTGCTGCTCCTGAAGAGTGGATATAAATACTCCACGAAACGCATCGAGCCTCTGTATATGCAATATTCTAACCGACTATGTACCGTATATAAAGCTGTGCCAAAATAATCACAGTTATGGGGAATAACCCCTATAATACAATAGTATAATCAATTAATCAGTCCATAGTGAATAATAAACAGCATGGAAGTGGTTAAAACGGATCCTCCAACAATCACACTCATGCAGATAATCCTTAACAGACCACCGTTATAGTGAAAAAAAGCGTTTGACTGAAGTGATCCCTTCACCGGTAAAAAGGGCTGCTTACCAGAGGGTAAGCCAACTGTGCGTTTGGCTATAACCCAGCCGCGGCCTTTCATCCACCAGATCCCAGGGGGAAGCAGCACTCAGGAACCCGCTAGAGTTGAGTCACGTGGTGGCGTAGTGAATGTCCAGCGTAGTGAATGTCCAGCCGCAGGATGGAGCGTGCTATCTAGCGGGTTCCTGAGTGCTGCTTCCCCCTGGGATCTGGTGGATAAAAGGTTATAGCCAAACGCACAGTTGGCTTACCCTCTGGTAAGCAGCCCTTTTTCCCGGACTTTGGGGACACATGTAGCCCCCACTCTTCCTCTACAAGTGTGCGAAGTTTGTTGTCCTGGGTGAAAGGGTGGGGTTCAGTATGACCAAGATATGAACCAGTTGTTCGTTCGATCTCAGTACGGCGCTGGAGAATCCCTCTGAACCATTAATGCACACGGAGACATAGATTCAGAGTGATATAATCTCATATATTTGATCATGGCTTATATAAGATTTTACAAGCATTACAAAGCATAAAACTGTAGTTGCAAGCATTACTATGTCAGTATAATATAACAAGGTTATATGCAGACATGTTCTCATAACAGTACAATGAAATGCATAACAAGGACAGACTCAAGGAAAGAATCCTGTCTACAAACTACAAAACAATAAGATAACTTATAAAAGTATAAAGATAAGCAAGCGTCAATAACAAGAAATCACATGTTATCAAGGAACAAGTAATTAACCTAGACTTGTTCCCAAACAAAGCGTTTACTTAGATATGTGTGGGCGAGAAACAATATGCAGTAGATTATATGACTTGAACAATTATCCCTAAGATGGATACTTATTCTAAGATGGAGTCACAATGGTTCATATTCCTTCACTGGGGACCTACGGCCAGGGAGCACCAATTTTTCAAAACCGGGCCATAAACTCCATAGACTCTCATGTTAAACGGTCATTTCTCTGATGAGTTTGGGGACCCGGTACCAGCCGTTCATAGGTTCCCTGGACCCGAAACTTGGCACACATGTAGACCCATTTCTCTTCTACAAGTGTGCAAAGTTTGTTGTCTGGGGGACCTACTGCCTGGGAGCAGCACACCCCTTCTATAGACTCCCATGTTAAACGTCAGTCTAGTGAGGCATGGGCAACAGTGAGGCATGGACACAGTGAGGCATGGACACAGTGAGGCATGTGCACGGTGAGGCATGGGCACAGTGAGGCATGGACACAGTGAGGCATGGACACAGTGAGGCATGGGTACGGTGAGGCATGGGCACGATGAGGCATGGACACAGTGAGGCAAAGTGAGGCATGCAGATGAACACCCTAGGCTTATACTCGAGTCAATAAGTTTTCCCATTTTTTTGTGGTAAAATTAGGTGCCTCGGCTTATTTTTGGGTCAGCTTATACTTGAGTATATACGGTGATTTGTTTTATTCATATGGATATCTGTATTGTATACTAAGTTTCTCAGGTGGTGTGGCATAAACCCCTATCCACTGTCATGTATTATCATGTTCCTATATGTACATAGATGAATTTTACTGTGACATTGAGTATTTAATTGTATGAATTTACATTCGATGTACCATTTTCTGACCCCCTACTGTTGACTACGTGTTTCATTTACAGTCCCGCCCTGTCCTCTCCTTGTTTCTTGGTCTAGTCAAGCTGCTCCCAATAGATCAGTGGTTCTCAACCTTTCTAGTGCCATGACGCCTTTATAAAATTTCGAAGTTGCGGGGACCCCTAACAGAAAAAAATAATTTGCAGCGTGGCAAGTAATTTGCTCCCCTAACCCCTTCCACTCCACAATTTAGGATGTACCACTCTCTTTTATCTCTTTATATCCTAATTTTTTCCCCATCTCTCTCTCTCTCTAGCTGTCTTTCTTGTTCTCTCACTTTCTCTCCCTTTTTCTTTGTTACTCCCCCTCTTTTCCTTTCCCTTCCACGTATTCTCTCTATGTTCCTTCTCTCACTCCTTGTTGGGGGGGGGGGGGGGGGAGGGAATGGGAAGTGTAGCCATACTGGAGGGAGTTCTGATCAGCCAACTTAGGTGCTCTTGATCAAGGTCATCTGCTGATCTGAGTACTTTAGTGGGGACTTTTAATGCCAACTATAATCATAGGCAGTGTTACTCGCTATGTCTCCAGGTTCATGGTGTCTCGCAGGAGTGTCCCATTTTGTTTGGGAGCCACGTCGCACGACCGCGCAATTGTCAGTTAAAGCGGCGCAGTGCCGAATTGCAAAATATGGCCCGATTGTTGGGCAGCCAAATCCTCCGGGGCTGAAGTGGTTAAGGATTTGCCCTCCCTCCCTCCTTCCAGGTTATCTGCCCTACACCTGTCCATCTAAATGAACATGCTTCCATTGTTGGAGACTCACAGAAATCATAGTTTAGGTCCAGAGAAAATGGGGTGCCTTGCCGGGGCTCTGTGGCTTATGCATGTATTTGCAAATGTGTGCAACTAAACCCCTGTTTTTAATGCTTACTGTTGGACCGGCCAGTTTGGTGGTCACAGGCTGGTCGGTAAGTTGAGCTTGGACATTTCTTGTTTTTTTTTATATTTAGGAATTACGTTTTTTGTTTTTTTTTAGATTAATTCAACGTATGTACAATCTTCCTTAAACCTTTTTGGAATGTCATTCTTAAATCCTGGTTCCTTAGACTGTAAATCAGAGGATTGAGGAGAGGAACAATCACTGGGAAAACGACCGTAGCCAGTTGAACATGATGGCTACCACTTTGCTGAAAATAATTTAAAAAAGCGGAGCCATAAAACATAGAGACCACTGTCAGATGAGAGGTGCAAGTAGAGAAAACTTTACTTCTATTGCCACTAACTTTTATTTTAAGAGTAGTTGTGAATATAAAGACATAGGACAGGAAGGTCAATGTCAGAGACGCAACTCCAACGGAGCCGCCTACGAGAAAGAGGAGCAGAACGTTGATGAAGGTGTCACTGCAGGAGATCAGAAACAACTGGGGAAAGTCACAGAAGAAACCTTTTATAATGTTTGAAGCACAAAATGTTAATTTTAAGACATAAAATGTATGGATGAAAGCACTGAAAAAACCGAGACCCCACACGATGGACATCAACAGTACGCACATTTTCCAACTCATGATCTGTGTGTAATGTAACGGCTGACAAATAGTGGTGTATCGGTCATAGGACATGACAGCCAAAAGAATAGCATCAGAGATGCCAAAAATTGTAAAGAAGAAGACTTGGGTTATGCAAGCTCTCATGGGAATCCTTCTTCCGTCGGTATGAAGGTCAAATAACATTCGCGGGAGAGTTACAGAGGAAAAACAGAGGTCCAAACTGGCCAGGTTCCCAAGGAAGAAATACATAGGAACGTGGAGGTGAGAGTCGGTGACTACGAGGACAATGATCATAGAATTCCAGATTAATGTCAGAAGGTAGATGAGAAGGAAGACTAGAAACAGAGGGAGCTGAAGAGTCGGGTTAGATAATCCCAAGAGGATTAGATCCTTTACAATTGTCTGATTTCTCATTACTATATTTTTAACTCTTTATATTTAATGTATATACTATATGTTGGTAATAATTCTGTGTTTTATTGTCAACAATTTGCTTCAGCTCACAGAATTACTTGACCTAATTAAAAAATGTGGTAATAAATACAAAAATTATTAAGAGATTTGGCACGTGAAGCTTATTGAATATTTATTTGTGACACCAGAAGAGAAGGTGGTTTGAGTTTTGGATGGGACATGAATTGTTTATATAATCTGTAATAACCTTTCTTTTTTTCCCTTTTTTTGCTTATTTGTCTTTAGTAAACCGAACCGAATATCTCATCTATCGTCTGAAACATAACATTTAATGCTGGACGCAGGAGAATTGGCGTCCTGTTCAGATTGTACGTCATCTAAAAGTCAACAGTTGTTCCTGCATCATAGGAAACCAAAGACAAAACTATTTTACATCTTTCACTAAACACCATATTTATTTCAATGCTATATCATGCCCACATTGTAGATCAGGGAGGGCCCCTATATTATGTATTCATAATACTTACTGATTTTTAGACATGTGCGATTAGTTTTTTAACAAATTTCGACAAATTCATTCATTCGGAAACATCTGAATTAACGTAAACCCCTTTAACCACTTAAGGACCGCCTCCTGCAGATATACGTCGGCAGAATGGCACGGCTGGGCACAAGCACGTACAGGTACATCCTCTTTAAGTGCCCAGCCGTGGGTCGCGGCCCGGTCCGAAGCTCCATGACCGCGGCAGCTGGACCCGCGGACCCGATTGCCGCTGGAGTCCCGCGAACGGTCCCCGGAGCTGAAGAACGGGGAGAGCTGTGTGTAAACACAGCTTCCCCGTTCTTCACTGTGGCGCTGTCATTGATCGTGTGTTCCCTGATATAGGGAAACACGATCAATGATGTCACACATCCAGCCCCGCCCGCCTACAGTTATAAACACAGATGAGGTCACACTTAACCCCTTCAGCGCCCCCTAGTGGTTAACTTCCAAAATGCAATTGTAATTTTCACAGTAAACAATGCATTTTTAATGCATTGTTCGCTGTGAAAATGACAATGGTCCCAAAAATTTGTCAAAATTGTCCGACGTGTCCGCCATAATGTCGCATTCACGAAAAAAATCGCTGTTTGCCACCATTAGTAGTAAAAAATTTTTTTTATAAAAATGCAATAAAACTATTCCCTATTTTGTAAACGCTATAAATGTTGCACAAACCAATTGATAAATGCTTATTGCGTTTTTTTTACCAAAAATAGGTAGAAGAATAGGTATCGGCCTAAACTGAGGAAAAAAATAAATTATATATTTTTGGGGATATTTATTATAGCAAAAAGTAAAAAATATTATTTTTTTTTCAAAATTGTCGCTCTATTTTTGTATACAGCGCAAAAAAATAAAAACCACAGAGGTGATCAAATACCACCAAAAGAAAGCTCTATTTGTGGGAAAAAAAGGATGCCAATTTGGTTTGGGAGCCACTTCGCACGACCGCGCAATTGTCAGTTAAAGCGACGCAGTGCCGAATCGCAAAATCTGTCCGGGTCCTTTACCTGCCTAAAGGTCTGGGTCTTAAGTGATTAACAATTAATTTGAAAATAATCGAAAAATGTGTAAATTTGTAAATTCATAAATTCAAAAATTCGTAAATTTGAATTTTCGAAAATATCATAACTTAAATTTGAAATTTGAAAATCCAAAAACCCTAAAATTCTAAAACCTGAAATAATAACTAACTATTAAATTATAGGTGTTGGGATTTCCTTTCCAATTTGGCTGTTCGTGAACGTAACGAATAAGAATTTATCCAAAGTTACAAATTATCTAAAATAATGAATGCCGTATCTAAACAAATGGAACATAACTAATTAATAATAAATAACAATAATAATACTAATACATAACTTCGGATAAATCTGTATTTGTTACATTCACTAAGAGCCAAATTTAAAAGAAAATTCCAACTCCAATAATTTAACAGTTAGTTATTATCAGTTGTTTAGTTAGTTAGTCATTCTTTAGAATTTTCAGATTTTCTCTCTTTCAAATTTTTAGATTTTTTCAAATTTTTGTGTTTTCAAATTTTCGTATTTTTTTTTTTTTTTTAATCTCTTTATTACATTTTTTCCTTTCTCATATACAAATATTAATTTCACATTTTCATTTATCTACTGTTAAAAATCACATTAATACAAACATTCCATTACATCCTATTCCCATTTAACCTCTTTCTTATCCCTTTCTTCCATTACTGTAATTTTCGCATTTTCAAATTTACAAGCAGACCATGCAGACCAATTTGATGCAGTGTGCGGCGTATATAGTCCGAGCACTGACAGGCCGACCCCCCCACCCCTTAAACCTCTGCAGCAATGCTGGCAGCACTCATACATCTATTTCCCAAAGACAACCTCTGAATATTGCGCTGAGCACGTGACCTCAACTTCTTTGGTGGACCATGGCGAGGCCTGTTCTGAGGGGAACCCGTCCTGTTATACCGCTGGATGGTCTTGGCCACCGTGCTGCAGATCAGTTTCAGGGTCTTGGCAATTTTCTTATAGCCTAGGCCATCTTTATGTAGAGAAACATTTATTTTTTTCAGATCCTCAGAAAGTTATTTGCCATGAGGTGCCATGTTGTACTTCCAGTGACCAGTATGAGAGAGTGAGAGCGATAACACCAAATTTATCACACCTGCTCACCATTCACACCTGAAATCTTGTAACACTAAAGAGTCACATGACACCGGGGAGGGAAAATGGCTAATTGGGCCCAATTTGAACATTTTCACTTGGGGTGTACTCACTTTTGTTGCCAGCGGTTTAGACATTAATGGCTGTGTGTTGAGTTATTTTGAGGGGATAGCAAATGTACCCTGTTATGAAAGCTGTACACTCACTACACAACATTGTAGATACAAAGTGTAATTTCTTCAGTGTTGTCACATGAAAAGATACAAGAAAAGATTTACAAAAATGTGACTGAGAGGTGTACGCACTTTTGTGTGATACTGTAGGTTATAATCTCATAAGCAATATCTGAGGAGGAGCCAAAAAAAACCTGCGGGCTATAACGCGCCCCGGCGTATAGCGCACACCCCCGAATTTGAGGAAGATTCCTGCAAAAAAAAAAAATACTTACAGTTTGGATGCCCCTCGTCGGTGTCTTGCCCGTCGTCCATCGCGTCCTGCCCGTCGTCCAGCGTGTCCATCGGCGGCCTCGTCCGGTCCGGCATCCTTCTGTGGCCATCCCCGCTCGATCCCCGCTTCCCTCGCTCTGTTCGAACCACTGCGCCGACATATACCGAGCGGAGTACACTCGTGTATAGTCGGGCAGGCTTGGCTCCTCTCGAGTAAACGACGTACAGGACGCACACGACGTGACCGCGAGAGGAGCCGAGTCTGCCCGACTATACCCGAGTGTACAGCGCTCGTTATATATGTCGGCGCAGTGGTTCGAACAAAGCGCGGGAAGCGGGTATCGGCGTATATCGCGCACCCACGATTTTGCCCTGTTTTTCAGGGCAAAAAAGTGCACGGTATACGCCGATAAATACGGTAATATGTATATTATCAATACGACTGAGTTAATATTTTTAATCTATTACATTGTTTGCAAGCTAGAGTACCTGTAAAATAAGGATAAAAAGAAAACAAATAAGTGTGGATAATTAAAGGGGGCTCCCAGATTCCGAGAAGACCCCGACAACCAACGGCCAGGGTTGTCGGGAAGAGGCCCTGTCCTTATCAACATGGGGACAGGGTGCTCTGGGGTGGGGGGGCCACAGGGTGCCCCCTGCACCAGAGCACCGAACCCCCCCAGGTTGAGGGCATGCCGCCTGCTCCGGCTCAGGAGGGGGGGCACTCGCTCATGGGGGGAACCCGTGCCGTTTTTTTTATTTAAAATTTGGTGTGGAGTTCCCCCTCATGATTCGTACCAATCGCCACAGCTTGAATTGGCGGGAATCCAAGTCGGATCCCTGTCGCTTCTATGACGGCTTTTTCCCCATCACGGCAAGCCGGCTCGACGCTGGCTCCCGTGATGGGACTCGTAGGTGGTCAATCTCGCCGAGAAAGGGGGCGAGATTGACACAATATCGCGGTCACCCACTGTAGGTTAAAAAATATGTACACTTACATCAAGGTAGTGGTCATACAGCATATAAAAATCGAGCCGGTAGGCTCCTCGAATGAACAGCCCGTATCTTCCGGGTGTAAACACTTGACGCGGTGACGTCAGAACATCGCCTCCCAACGTTTCGTCTCGATGGGGACGTGGTCACGGGATACAGGCGGCGTTCTGAATCACTGCATTTTAAACACAAATGGTATAGTGCAGCCTCGCTGTGAGTCCCAAAACAGCCGCACCAGCGCCATTTTAACTGATGGAAAAAATATATGTGTGTGAGTAAGTTTATACTGACTAACCTACCCCAAAAAAAGGGCAAAAAGAAAAGAGAAAAGAAGCCCCGGCAATCGCACCCACGATCACCTAGCATCCGCATGTATCACTGTATCTGATGTACAGCATAGACAATGGGTAAACATATACCGTATTTATCTTCATATAACGTGCCCCGGCGTATAGCGTGCACCCCCAACCTAGAAGGAAAATTCCTGGGAAAAAAAGAAATACTTACAGTTTGGATGCCCGGTGTCCATCGCGTCCATCGGTGGCCTTGTCCGGTCCGGCGTCCTTCTGCGGCCAACGTAGTGTCTTCCCCGCTGTGTTTTTCAGCCGATCCCTGCTTCCCGAGCTGTGTTTGAACCACTCCGCTGACATATACCGAGCGCAGTACACTCGGGTATACTCGGGCAGGCTCGGCTCCTCTCACGTAAAGGACGTACAGGACGCACAGGACGTGACCGCGAGCGGAGCGTATATCGCGCACCCACGATTTTGCCCTGATTTTAAGGGCAAAAAAGTGCACGTATACGCCGATAAATATGGTATATTAAAATTAGTACATTTTCTTAAAACTAAATATTTAAAATATATAAAAATGCTACACACTAAATTACTACCCCTCCAATGAGGGCTAAACTTATCGATCCCCAAAAAAATAGTATTAGTCGGATCCCTACTGCGTGCAGTCAAATAGTGCTTGGAAACGGAATGCTTGGTGTAACTTCTTCTGATGTTGTTAATAGGTTCATTTAGGCGTACCTGTAATGTACCCCATACTCATTCACATAGGGAGGGGGGCTGGGATCTGGGGGCCCCATGTTAAAGGGGGCTTCCAGATTCCGATAAGTCCCCCGCCCACAGACCCTGACAACCAACAGCCAGGGTTGTCGGGAAGAGGCCCTTGTCCTCATCAACACGGAGACAAGGTGCTTTGGGGTGGGGGGTTCAAGGCCCCCAGTGACTCAAAGCACCCACCCACCATGTTGAGGGCATGCAGCCTGGTACTGTTCAGGAGGGAGGGGGCGGCTCGCTTGTCCGCACCCCCTTTCCTGACCTACCGGACTTGGATAAGGGTCTGGCATGGATTTTGGGGGAACCATACCAGACTGAAGAGCCTGTTATAGTTTTGGAGGGGGAACCCATGCTGTTTTTTTTTTTTATTTGGCGTGGAGTTCCCCCTAAAGGTTCATACCAAGACACAAAGTGCCTGCATTCTCTGGATTAAAGTCGGATCCTCGTTCATTGAAGTCGGACTAATGTCGGACTTCAAGTCGCAGGGCAATGTCAGATCCACAGTCGTATGACTGTCGTGTCCCACCAGTCTGAACCATTATTCAACAAGCTGAAGTTAGAAGATGATTGGTTACCATGCACAGCTGCACCCGATTCTGTGTGCTCCACTTTTAGTAAATCTCCCCCATAAGCTATAATAAAGAGGCATTTAAAGAAAAAGTCCCAGATTCACAGAGAGCAAGGCGCACATTACGCCGCCGTAGAGCAAACACTGTACGCTACGCCAATGTAGCGCGGAGAGGCAAGCATTGCATTCAGCAAGCCAGTGCTCCCAAAGCTGCGCCAGCGTGACATGGGTTTCGAAGGCACACGCCGGTGTAGGTGGAAGTGGGCGTGAACCCATGCAAATGAGGCGTGACCCCATGCAAATGATGGGCCAAACGCCAGACAGTTACGTATCGCGAACTGCGCATGCGCCGTGACCAATGGTAGCAGCACCATGCGCCCAGCCCATATGTGCATCCACCCTACGCCGGCGTGTGCATGCCAGGTCGGTGGGGTGTAGCCTGTTTTTAGGCGCATGTTGGTTTGTGGGTCTGCTGCACACATACACCGGCGCACATTTGCACTTACGTCGGCGTAACGTCTTATACGTCGGCATAAGTGCTTTGTGAATCTGGGCCGAACCCTCCCCCCCCCAAAAAAAAACATTTCTCTTTTGTAAAACAAGTGTTTTTGAGCTCACGTGGGCATGAGGCCTGAAAGCAGACACCTCAGTATAATGTTTTCAGGCATATAGGGCTTTAGTTAGACAGTATGAAAAGTAAGGGGCCGCCTAAATTTAATTATAGTTTACATATATGGGAGAAATTATATCAAATATTGTAACTTAAAAAAAAAAAATCTTTATTTTTATGGTCAATATATATTTAATGTTTATATTTTATGGCCAATATCTGCTTACTTATATTTACAAAGACGTGTATTTATTCTCCTCTTATAGTATATAGAAAACCAGTTCATTCATCATTTACTAGTATATAGTATATGTTTTAAAAGATACTTTTTTTAAGTTATTGATGTCAATGAACAGTAATAGGCCTTCTTTCTTGTTGTATTATTATTTGGGATATAACAGAAACCATTAGAGGACTAAGATTGGGATCCTCGGGGGTCACCGCTGAGAACAATCTTTAATGAAGTTCATCATTAGCCGAGGCGTCCTGCCGGGTCTTGTTAAAACACAGAATGATGTCACACTCCTGAGATTTTCACCAATTGTATCGTTTAAATTATCAACACATTAAAAGTTTAATTTAGTAATTACCAGGAGTATTCCCAGCGATGAAGCTGTGCTTGGGAATTAATTATACAATCACCTAATGTGGAATTAATAATAAACGTACAAGACTAAAAATAAAGAAATAAAAACAATGGCTTATACATCTGTATTAAATGTCTATTGTCCATATACAATGCATTATTTATCAGGTTATGACAGAAAAACCTTTAAATGTCCTCAGAATTGTTAACAAATGTCCACTATGCATTGTATGAACAGGTATACATGGCAATACACAATGAAAAAAAAAGGAAAAATCTGTACTACATACACTCCACCCTGGCTCTGTTAACAGAGAAAGTATATGCCCAGCAATGGTGATAATAATAATAATAATAATAATAATAATAATAATAATAATAATAATAATAATAATAATAATAATATTATTATTATTATTATTATTATTATTATTATTATTATTATTATTAATTAATTATTAATTATTAAGTAATATACTACTACTAATAATAATAATAATAATAATAATAATAATAATAATAATAATAATACATAATTAATTAATAATTAATACATAATAATACTGTTAATAATAATAATAATAATAATAATAATAATAATAATAATAATAATAATAATAATAATCAACTTGATGTTACACTTATAGGGCCAGATTCACAGCCAGGCGGCGCAGCGTAACGTAACCGATTTAGGTTACACCGCCGCAAATTTTCTGGCTAAGTGCCCGATCCACAAAGCACTTACCTGGAAATTTGCGGCGGTGTATCCTAAATCCGTCCGGCGCAAGGCGGGCCCAATCGAATGGGGCGAGTCCCATTTGAATTAGGCGCGCTCCCGCACCGGACGCCATGCGCATGCTTCCGTCGCAAATTTCCCAACGTGCTTTGCGCGAAGTTACAACGCGCCAATGTTTTGTGAATCGCGACGGGTAAAAAAGACTTGCGCCGGGAAAAAAAAAAAATAAAAAAAAAATCGAAAGCGACGCGGGAAAGACGGGTATACTTTTACATGGTGTACTAAGTTCACACTTTGTAAAAGGTGCCCTATCTTTGCGAACACTAACACTTGCGGCGACGTAACGACGGGAAAACATTTTGTGGATCGCCGTAACTGCTAATTTGCATACCCGACGCTGGTTTACGACGCAAAATCCCCCCAGTGGCGGCCTACTGCATCCTAAGATCCGACAGTGTAAAACTATTACACCTGTCGGATCTTAGGGATATCTATGCGTAACTGATTCTATGAATCAGTCGCATAGATAGAAACAGGGATACGACGGAGTATCAGGAGAAACGCCATCGTATCTCTTTTGTGAATCTGGCCCAATGTGCCTTTAAAGTTTCCCTCTCAAAGCAAGCCAATGATACATAAGCCAAGGGAAAAAACAAGAAGAGTTAGGTAAAAGTTTCTCTAAAGAAGAAGGGGCCAGATTCACATACCCGCGGCGCAGCGTAACGTAAGCCATTTACGTTACACCGCCGCAAGTTTTCAGTCTAAGTGCCCGATCCACAAAGCACTTACCTGGAAATTTGCGGCGGTGTGTCGTAAACACGTCCGGCGCAAGGTGGTCCAATTCAAATTGGGCGGGTACCATTTAAATTAGGCGCGCTCCCACGTCGGACGTACCTGAAATTATGACGCGCCGACATTTTGAGAATCGCGACGTCAACAAAGCACTTACGCCGATTTTTTTTTAAAAAATAATTCAAAAGCGACGCGGGAAAGACGGGCATACTTTAACATGGTGGAGTACTTTTCCACCATATTAAAGGTGCCCTATCTTCGCGACGGAAATCTAACACTTGCGACGACGTAACGACTGGAAAAATCTTCGTGGATCGCCGTAACTTCTAATTTGCATACCCGACACTGGTTTACAACGCGAACTCCCCCCAGCGGCGGCCGCGGTATTGCATCCTAAGATCCGACAGTGTCCATTACACCTGTCGGATCTTCTGGCTATCTATGCGTAACTGATTCTATGAATCAGCCGCATAGATACTCTGAGAGATACGACAGAGTATCTGAGATACTCCGTCGTATCTCCTTTGTGAATCTGGCCCTAAGTTTTCAGTTTGAATCTCTGATGTTCTTGGGAAGATCATTCCAGGCTTTTGGGGTGATAACAGGTGAAGGTTCTGTCCCCCATAGGGTGTACATGGGTTTGACAAACACACAAAAGAACAGAATTAGAAGAGTGAAGGTCAAGAGAGGGTAGTAGGGTGATATCATTTAATTTAGATGATGGGGTGTCAAGCTGAGCAGAGCCTTATATGTGGACATAATAATTTTGAAGTTAGGATGAAACTTATGAGGTAGCCAGTGCTAGGATTTAAGGATTTGAGTAATATGAGATCTGTTTCAGAGTTCATGGTGATTAGGACAAAGCTGGTCCTAGGGGGAGCGGGTTCTGCAGCACCTTATATACCATACTAGGGGGTAGTATGCAGACCTGGATCTAGGGGAGCACTGGGGTGTGCTGTACCACCCCCAGGCCTCCAAGACCAATGCATCCATTGACCATGACCCAGTCCCTTATCCCCAGTGCAGTTCCCCCCCACCCCCACTTGCAGTGGTGTGTTACTAGAATGTTCTGCGTGAGGACTCAAGGATAGGAGTAATAGGAATATTGGTTTAGCATTCATGCTGGTTAAGTCTAATCTGGTTCTAGAAGGGATCAGGTTGCGCAGCACCTTATATAACATGCTAGTGCAGATGATAAACAGGCCTGGATATATGGGGGGGGGGGTGAAGATCTTCTAGACCAGTTCATCCACTAAAGCATAACCCAGTTTCTGTCTCAGCTCCCCCCACCAACTCTGCAGTCTTTTGCTAGCATTACCTACATCCTGACAAACATTGACATCGGCCCAGATTCACAGAGAGCAGGCGCACATTACGCCGCCGTAGCGCAAATAATATATGCTACGTCGACGCAGCGCAGAGAGGCAAGCATGGAATTCAGAAAGCCAGTGCTCCCAACGCTGCGTTGGCGTGGCGTAGGTTTCAAAGGCGCAGGCCGGCGTAGGTGGAAGTGGGCTTGACCCATGCAAACCCATGCAAATGAGGTGTGTCTCCATGCAAATGATGGTCCGAGCGCCAGACAAGTATGTTTACCGAACTGCGCATGCGCCGTGATGTGGACGCATCCCCTGCGCATGCTCACAACCACGTCGGAACAACTGCCTAAGATACGCCGGAGCAATGCGTACGCCATGAACGTAACCTACGCCCAGCCAGACACGCGTTCAACGTAAAATACGCCGGCTTGCGTTCCCTGGTGCAGACCTTTGCATGTCTGCTGCTGAGTTACACCTCCTTTATGGGGCATAACTTTACGCCGGACGTACAACTTACGCGCACCTCTCGTAGCCTGCGTCGGGCGCACGCAGGTTCGTGAATCGCCGTATTTCCCTCATTTACATATTTGAATGACTAATAAATGGGAGTGGCACCATGCTCCCAGCCTAAATGTGCGCCCACTCTACGCCGGCGTAAGCAAGATACGTCGGCAGGGTTTAGCGTGGTTTTAGGTGCATCTCTGTTTGTAGGTCTTGCGCACAGATACGACGGAGCACATTTGCACTTACGTCGGCATAACTTGTTATACGTCGGCATAAGTGCTTTGTGAATCCGGGCCATCATGTGTAGGCCCCGCCGGCAGCCCTAACGTGAGGATGGAAGTGGAACCTCTTCCATCCAGACCTGCAGCCTGCGTCACCCATTGGCTCCCACCCTCGGCTGCCTGGTGTTAACATGTACACAGACAATCTGATGGGGAGAGTTGGTGTAAGGGGGCACTATGAGGTGGACAGCTGATGTAAGGGGGCACTCTAATGGGGAAATGAATCTAAGGGGTTGCTCTAATAGGGGAAATTTAATTAAGAGGGCACTCTGATATGTTTTATCCATCCAACCTTTTGCTATTTGTGTTCATTGTTTCTGGAATCTTTATATCTTATCAATATCTTTTTGTAAGAGAGGTCTACAAAATTGGATACAGTATCC